>NC_081226.1:10000-105000 GCF_902713425.1 Acipenser ruthenus | reverse complement strand
TTTTCTGTTTCAGTGAAAAAACAAATAACTGTGATTAATCCTTCTATTTACAGAACCGATAACTAATGTGACTTTGAACCCCACCCCTGCACAGCCAATACTGAATAACACATTCAATCTAACCTGCGAGGTGTCTGGGTTAGGGGTTGCTGATTCAAGGCTCTGGATGATGGATGGTCATCCCTTGTCCACTAATGACAGGATAACACTATCAGTGGACAACAGCACGGTCTCCTTCAACCCAGTACTACTGTCTGATAACGGCACATATCAGTGTACAGCTTCTAACCTTGTAAGCAATGAGACTGGAGCTGGATACAAATTAATTGTCAACTGTGAGTACACGAAGTAGAATATCTCTTTTTTTATGCATGCTAAATTAAGATTTTAAGTGTTTAAGTTTATTGTTTGAATTGCAGATGGACCAGAGGAGGCCTCCATTATGGCACCAGACTTGGCAGCTAGTGGTTCAGCGATAATGTTAACATGTTCAGCTCACTCTCAGCCCCCCAGTCACTACACCTGGTATCTCAATGGGAAACAGACTGCCAATGGCTCACAGTACATGATAGATCATGTAAGCGCTGATAATCAGGGAAATTACACCTGTGTGGCTTGGAATTCTGTGACTGGAAGGAACAGTTCTGCCATAAAGGAGCTTACAGTGATAGGTGAGTCAGAGCAAATCGGTTTAATCTGGCAAAAATATCTTCACACCTAACCTCTTTAAAGTTTGGGATTATTCACAGTGGTTGCTCAAGTGTTTATAATGCTATCCCTTCTATTCACAGAACTGATAACTGAAGTTTCTGTGAACCACACCCCTGCACATCCAATATTGAACGACAATCTGAGTCTGACCTGTGACGTGTCTGGAACTGTTGACTCAAGGCACTGGCTGAAGGACGGTCAGTCCCTGTTTACTGATGACAGAATAACATTGTCTGGAAAGAACAGCACAGTCTCCTTCAACCCAGTCCTGCTGACTGATAACGGCACATATCAGTGTACAGCAAATAACCCTTTTAGTAATAAGACCAGCGATGGATACATATTGGTCGTCAACTGTAAGTATAAAAAAGTGGCAAATCTCTTTCTTTTTATGCATGTCGAATTCACATTTGTTTAAGGCTCACTGTTGTACTTGTGTGTTTTGCAGATGGACCAGAGGAGGCCTCCATTATGGCACCAGACTTGGCAGCTAATGGTTCAGCGATAATGTTAACATGTTCAGCTCGCTCTCAGCCCCCCAGTCACTACACCTGGTATCTCAATGGGAAACAGACTGCCAATGGCTCACAGTACATGATAGATCATGTAAGCACTGATAATCAGGGAAATTACACCTGTGTGGCTTGGAATTCTGTGACTGGAAGGAACAGTTCTGCCATAAAAGAGCTTACAGTGATAGGTGAGTCAGAGTAAATCAGTTTAATCTGACAAACAAATATCTTCACACCTCACCTATTTAAAGCTTGGGATTATTCACAGTGGTTGCTCAAGTGTTCATAATGCTATCCTTTCTATTCACAGAACTGATAACTGAAATTTCTGTGAACCACACCCCTGCACAGCCAATATTGAATGACAATCTGAGTCTGACCTGTGACGTGTCTGGAACCGTTGACTCAAGGCACTGGCTGAAGGACGGTCAGCCCCTGTCCACTGATGACAGAATAACATTGTCTGGAAAGAACAGCACAGTCTCCTTCAACCCAGTCCTGCTGACTGATAACGGCACATATCAGTGTACAGCGAATAACCATTTAAGTAATAAGACCAGCGATGGATACACACTGGTCGTCAACTGTAAGTAAACAGAAAAAAATCTTTCAGTAGCTGAATTGAGACTCCTTTCTGACTGCTGTACTTGGATGTGAGTGTTCAAGGCTCCACAGTTATGTTGTGTGTATTTCAGATGGACCTGAGCAAGCATCCATTACAGGACCACAATTGGCAGCTGTAGGTTCATCTGTAACATTGACCTGTTCAGCGCCCTCTCAGCCCCCTTGTGGATACACTTGGTATTTCAATGGGACAGAGACTGCCCAGGGCTCACATTACAAGATGAGTCCTGTGAGCTCTGCTAATAGTGGGCCATACACCTGTGTGGCTCGAAACTCAGTGACTGGAAACAACAGTTCTGCTGTAATGGAACTTATTGTGATTGGTAAGTTTGGGTCTTTCACTTACTGTTATCGCTTGTTTCCTAATCAATCAAAATTCAAACAAATCTGGGTGAACAACCTCAGTATTCCTTGCTTTCACACATACGCCTAAATGTGAAAAGGAACTTGGAGCTTTTTATAACAAAGTTCAGCCCCTCTGTGAATACAATATCTCATCCTCTCCAGCGCATGTCTAAAACTCCCACAGCTATCCTGGACCCCACATCTGAAAGATGGCAATTCTTACTTTCCATTCAGGATGCAATAAGAAACTAATATTATTATTATTATTATTATTATTATTATTATTTATTTCTTAGCAGACGCCCTTATCCAGGGCGACTTACAATCGTAAGCAAATACATTTCAAGTGTTACAATACAAGTAATACAATAAGAGCAAGAATATCCAATCTTACTATTTGTTTTCTCCAATGGTTAACTGTAATTCTAAACATTGAAATTCCCTTACTGTTAATAGTTTGGGCAAATACTTCCATTAGCTTCAACCAGAGCAGTTCACAGTGGTATTTCACATTCAAGGATAGTTGATTGTAACCAGCAGACCTGTCCAAAGCTTTGTCCTGTACAGATATCTTTACACCTCTCCTCTCTAAAGTTTGTGATTATTCACAGTGGTTGCTCAAGTGTTTATAATGCTATCCTTTCTATTCACAGAACTGATAACTGAAGTTTCTGTGAACCACACCCCTGCACAGCCAATATTGAACGACAATCTGAGTCTGACCTGTGACGTGTCTGGAACCGTTGACTCAATGCACTGGCTGAAGGACGGTCAGCCCCTGTCCACTGATGACAGAATAACATTGTCCGGAGAGAACAGCACAGTCTCCTTCAACCCAGTCCTGCTGACTGATAACGGCACATATCAGTGTACAGCAAATAACCATTTAAGTAATAAGACCAGCGATGGATACACACTGGTCGTCAACTGTAAGTAAACAAAACCAAAAATCTTTCACTATGCATGCTGAATTCAGACTCCTTTCTGACTACTATACTTGGATGTGAGTATTCAATTATTTTGTGTATTGCAGATGGACCAGGGCAAGCATCCATTACAGGACCGCCATTGGCAGCTGTAGGTTCATCTGTAACATTGACCTGTTCAGCACCCTCTCAGCCCCCTTGTGGATACACTTGGTATTTCAATGGGACAGAGACTGCCCAGGGCTCACATTACAAGATGAGTCCTGTGAGCTCTGCTAATAGTGGGCCATACACCTGTGTGGCTCGAAACTCAGTGACTGGAAACAACAGTTCTGCTGTAATGGAACTTATTGTGATTGGTAAGTTTGGGTCTTTTCACGTACCACTATCGCTTGTTTCCTAATTAATCAATCTGGCTGAAAGACCGTTGTATTCCTTGCTTTCACATGTACACCTAAATGTAAAAATGAACTTTTTACAGTAAAACAGTATAACAGTTCTCCTGTGAACACAACTGCCATTATAAAGTAATATCGATCATCTCTAGTACGTGTCTAAAACTCTCACAGCTTTCCTGGACCTCACATCGGAAGAGTTTGTAATGACATACTTTCCATTCACAGCACCAATATCCAACATTAATGTGAAACCCACCCCTGCACAGCCAATAGAGAACAAAACATTCAGTCTGACCTGCAACGTAACTGGGACCGCTGACTCAAGGTTCTGGTGGAAGGACGACCAGCCTCTATCCACTTCTGAAAGGATAACATTGTCTGGAGACAACAGCACAGTCTCCTTCAACCCAGTCCTGCTGACTGATAACGGCACATATCAGTGTACAGCTTCTGACCCTGTAAGCCAATTGAATAGCACTGGATACAGATTGGATGTGAACTGTAAGTATAAAAAAGGATTTGTCTCTTTTTTTTGCCTATCAAATGTAGAGTCCTTTCTGACTGTTCCACTAGGATGTGAGTGGTAAAGTCTCCTCACAGTTCTCTTGTTTGCATTGCAGATGGACCAGAGCATGTCTCCATTACAGGCCCAGCCTTAGCAGTTAAGGGCTCAACGGTAACATTCACATGTTCGGCTTACTCTCAGCCCTCTTGTGAATACATGTGGTATTTCAAGGGGAAAGAGACGGCCAAGGGCTCACAATACAAGATATCTGCTGTAAGCACTAAAAATAATGGGGGATACACTTGTGTGGCCTGGAACTCGGTGACCGGAAGGAACAGTTCTGCAGTAAAGGACCTTGTTGTGACTGGTGAGTTATTGAATATCTGGAGTCCTTTAAGGATTGGAAAGCCCAGTAGTTAAAGAGTACTCTTTCCAGGGAATTACCATATACTGTATTTAGCTAATAGCTAATATGTTACATGTAATATAGGAAAAAAGATCTTCTGATCTCCATTACTTGTCTTAACCAATATTGGTATACGCCATATCGTCCGATTGCAGTTAGACCGCTGGAATGAATTTGAAATGCAACACACCTTCACGTGATTAGGTACCAGGAAGCAGAAAGTCATTTTTCATAGAGTAAAAGTTGTCTTTTAAATACCTGCATATCTCCAACGTAAGTGTGAAATACAAATAAAGAACAGATGAGGAAGAAGGAAGCAGTGATGAGTTGCTAGTGCATATCATATAACCGTTTAAATGTTACAGGTGCTCTTAGATCAGCTTTTTATTCTATTTAAGATATCCAGAAGGCTGCTGTACATTGTATTTTATTTTGTAATGTTTTCTTGTAGACCCTAATGGTTCTGCTTCCTTGGCATCTGGACATGCAGTAGAGGTGGCGATTGCTGTTCTGGTTCTTCTGCTTTGTGTTTCAGGGTAAAATGCTGCAGGTGAGTGCATTCACTCGGGGTTTAGTGTTGACCCCATTTGTGTATTGGGAATGATTTTAAAGAAAGTCAATCTATTCATAAATCTGAGTTTTATCTTTGTTTTGATGGATTAAATATTGTTTGATATACAGGTTGTGTGCATGTCAAACAGTATTTTCAATTAAGGTCCCAGGAATGACAATATATTCACCAACAAGACAACACTGTGTATAACTTCAAATATGCTTTTTAAGTTCTAACCAGTGTCTTTTTCTCTTCTACAGATGGGGATTCAGGGGTTTTGTAGATCATTGAGCTCCAAAGGAAGTAATTGGAAGAATAGATTTGTTTTAACATGTTCTGAACATTATATATCTATATTATTAATTATTTTTCAACAGCTTTGATTGCTTGACTTTGTAATGTTTTTAATTAATGGACCTCCCCTCCCACCCAAGCACAGAATGCCCCATGGAAAATCTGACAGATTTGAATCACTAACACTAAAATTGGGTTTTCCAGAGGATTTACATTACAGATTTAAAGAGATATTAAGTTTAATTAATATACACAACATTATATTGGGCTGTTCATACTTACTAAGGGTGTGTTCTGTATTTTCATTAAACTGCATTGATGTTAATCCCTCTTTGAGAGCTGTAACAACTTACCTGGGCACAATGTACTGTTCCTTTTCTGTATTAAAGACAGCATACATAAAAGAAACTCTAAAAACACGCTAGTGTTGTCCAACAGGTTGTATTGAAAACGCCCCTTAATTTAAGTTATACATTCTAGTTGTAGGCACGTGTAATATATATATATATATATTTATGACTTTGATGAAAATGTGAAACAGTAATTTAAAAAGTCATTGCTTATCATTACAGCACAATGGTTAAAAAAACGATACTATGCTTTCTGCAGTTACAGCTATTTAATATTTTATTAAACTACTTTCATTGTTGTATATCATGTCCTGTAAACTGTGATGCTTAATTTTCATTTACTGTACACCTTTATAAGGGAAAGTTGAAAATCTAGGCCACCCTGTCAATGAAAACCATAAATGCTTGTCATTCTGACTTCCAGTTGTTCCCCAAACCAAACATTAATAAAATTACACCAAACAAATGTAAGAATGTGTTAAGCCTTGTCTGTCTGTCTGTCTGTCTGTCTGTCTGTCTGTCTGTCTGTGGAGTATTGTTTTACTATTTTTTTTAAGTTGGAAAAGCAGCAAAAAAAGAAACAGAACAGTATTTTACATTAAGTTCTTAGAAATCAATGAAGATAATACAGATATTTCTTTATACTGTATTTAAACATATACACATGTGCCATGCATTTCAAATTAATATTCGTTAATAAAGTTAACGCTGAATTGGTAAATTCGATTCTGAAAGTTTTATAAGCAAGTGAAGGTACATTCCCGCGTCTTCTTATCCCACCTGATTACAAATGTACCCCAAATTTGAGTAATGCGCGTGTTGAAACCACCTGATTGTCATTCCTTCATTCCTAATCACGTTTCAGAAAGGTATCGCTTCATTATTTCGACGGAAGTGCAGGGTGCGTGTTTACAAATGATAATGTATTGCAGGTGGTTCGTTTGTAAGTAGCACGTATAAAATAGACATTGAAACGCAACAGCAGAAGAAATTCAGAAGTTTTTTTTGTTTGCGGCGTAATTTTAGCCTCGCAATGGAAAAAACACGCGTACAAGTGCTGACTCTTGTTCTTTTGGGGTTGCTAAAAGGTAAAATATAAATGTTATATTACTTTTTCTGGTATTAATGTGATTAGAAAAAAAAACGTTTCTTTTTGTTTTTTTAACCCATTTATTTTTAGAAAAAATATTGTGAATGTTTATTATTATTATTATTATTTCATCGGAATGAAACTACTTGCATTCTTAATTGCGGCTTTATAACAAAGAGCAACCAGGTGTTTTTCCTTGTTTTTATGATTTCTTTACTTTTTGCCGCCCAGAAATGTAGTGAAATACCTTTCGGGGGGAACTGGCAGGCTGCGTTTATTTGTTCAAAACGACTGTTACAAACTGACTGCTTGCTACTGGATGTATTTCCAGGTGGCTGGAGTTTTCAAGTAACGCTTTCCAAAGACCCCGTCGAAGTTGGCGATGACGTAGTGTTTGAGGTGCGCTCCCCGGACAAACCAGAAACGGGATCCTGGCAGTTCAGAAACGAGCAGGTGGTTTTTTGGATCGGTGCTAAACTTGTTGTAGGGTTAAAATATAACGACCGAATCGATGTGAACTATGAAACGGGATCCCTAAAGCTCATGTCTGTGAAGTTAAGCGACTCTGGAGACTACTTTGTACATTTACAGAAAGCTGGTGAACCGCCTTTTTCTCTGACTGGGAATGCAACCTTGCATATTATTGGTGAGTCCTGCAGGTTTTTTTTTTTTTTTTTTTTTTTTTTAAACCATGGGTAAAATAACTTGTCTGAACCTGTTATTAGTATTCAAGTTTCTTTCTCTGGTAAAGGAGGTGGGGATGCTTTTGAGGTTTGTGTTAGTTGTGTCACGTTTAGTATGGGTTTTCATCGTATCCAATGAATTGCCCAACCTGTGTGTTTTAATTTTGTATTCAGAATGTGACAAATGTGTAATGCTGTCCTTTTCTGTTCACAGACTCTGTAACTAAAGTGACTGTAAACTCCCCCTCTCCATACCCAATACTGAACAACACCTTCAGTCTGACCTGCAATGTGTCTGGGAACGCGGATTCAAGGAGCTGGCTGAAGGACGGCCAGCCCCTGTCTGCTGGTGATAGAATAACATTTTCAAAGGACAACAGTGCGGTATCCTTCAACCCAGTGCTGGTGTCTGATAACGGCACTTACCAGTGTATCGCTAACAGTTATTTTAGAAATGGAACTAGCACTGGATACAGCTTGGTTGTGAATTGCAAGTATCCAGATCTCCTTAATTTCTGAATTTGGGTTAGTGAAGTGCTTTGTGATGGTGCTCCCCTATGAAAGGTGCTATATAAAATAGATTAAATCTTGTTTGTGTTACAGATGGACCTGAGCAAGTCTCTATTACAGGACCAGATGCATCGCGTAGAGGCTCAACTGCAGTATTCACGTGTTCAGCTCGCTCTCAACCAGTCTGTGAATACACCTGGTTTATCAATGGGAAACTAGTTGCCAAGGGCTCGCCATACAAGATCCACCCTGTAAACTCCAGTAATGATGGCAGTTACACTTGTACAGCCTGGAACTCGCTGACTGAAAGGAACAGTTCTGCTGTAAAGATGCACCATGTGCTTGGTATGTTTTTATTGCTGATGGAGGGCATGCTGTATCTGTTTGATCCTCCCCCTTAAGTTAGTTGGTATCATTTTTATGCTGTTTTTAATTTTTTGTATTTTAAAGATTCGGCGTCCTCGTGGTCCAGACATGCAGTAGCAATGGTCATAGGCACACTTGTAAGTGCAGCTGTGTTGGTGTAAATGCTGCAGGTGAGTCTCATCCTCCTTGCTATTTGTTTTGGTTTTTGGGAGTGTTATTTATATATAGTGCATGTATATCATAACCATGGGGGTAGGTATCCTTGGCTCTTCCATGCCAAGGTTAGAAGCTTTTTCTGCACCTAGGAAGTCCCAGTAATCAGGTCTACGTTTAGTAGGCTTACTAACCCATTTAACTTATAAAGGAGCCTGATTTTCAGAGCCGCTGATAGATTTAAATGAGTTCAGCACACAGGTGTGTTTCTGTCCCGATGTTTATTTGGCAGATCCCCCCCCCCCAATTTACTTGCAGTCAAACTTCCCCTGTTAATGCTTTGTAATTGGCTTTCTACAAAGTGGAAATATTTTCAAATGAACTGCAAGTAAACCTGAAACCAGTATCCTGTTTTAAATATGCAAAAGCTTAAATGGCCTTTCCTCCCCCCCCCCCCCCCCATCTTTCCTACAGACTCTCCTTCATTTCAAAAGCTGTCAATGATCCACGAGCACCACAAGACGTAACTGGAAGAATCGTGTTGGTGCACGTGTATTTCCTGTGTTATCCAACAGCTTTGTTTTGACTCTCCATGCAATCCCCTCTGGTACCCTGCACAAACTGGGCTGCATTTACCAGAGTAAAAAAACAAATGGGATGGTTGCTCCACTGTTGTGTGCTGGACAGTCACAGCAATAGTATGTGTAAAGTAGGTGCTTTTGAGGAGCAGTTTTCAGGCTGTACGGTCTCAACATGAATCCTGCCTGCTTTCCTGAAGGCAGTGGTGTCACAAGAGCTGCTGAGTGAGTTGTGATCAGTGGATGCATCTGGGGCTTTTTAATTCTTGGGCTTCATACGAGGGAATAGAATTTCTGTTGTCAATTGTGTAATTTTTTTTTTTTTTAATGAATGTGAACTGGCTTTGCATGCATAGTGGGTGGGTTTGCACTGTGTTAACAAATATAATTATCTTATTAATTGGTATTGAAATAAGTAATGTGTTTTTAATGTAAATGTTTAAGTGTGTTAGTGAGGATTTGTTTGAAATTTAAAATAAATCAATAAAATGTAACTGACTGTTTCTTTTATATAAAAAAACGCATCAGAATCTGTATAGGTTTATTGCACAATCACATGGTAAGTATAAATGCATGTGATTATTTTTTTTTTTTTTTATATATATACCTCTACAAAGTGTGTGTGTGTGTGTATGTATGTATGTGTATATATATATATATATATATATATATATATATATATATATATATATATATATATATATTGGTGTGTGTCCATGCACTAACACAAATGTTTGATGTGGCATAATTTAAACTATAGCCTTTCCCAATGAGCATGTGTTCTCCACGTCATCCAACCGTGTATAGATCAGAGTAAATACAACTAACGGAGACTGGACCGTCTTCTAGGGGCTTCATTAAATACACTGACCAGCTGACAAGACTAATTTTAGCTAAATATTTTACATTATGATTTACAACTACTCACCATGTAGCTCTTCCGTATGTGTTATTCTTCTGACATCTATCTGAAGTCTCTCAATACCAGTAAATCGTGCAGCAATGTGGGTATCGTAGGGTTGTTGAAGTTTACCTTGTCGGTGACTTATTTTTTTTTTTTTTTTTTTAAAAGAAGTACTTTAGCCGTTTGCTTTGACGAAAGACAAAAAAAAAAAAAACCTTCGCTGATATTTGTAGGAACTTACTCCAAGTTTATTTTTTCTCTCTCTTTTATAAATAAATAAAATGCTACTCCAGCTGTACTGCACAGTTTTTAATAAGCTAGAACAGACTGTTTTAATTCACGAAAATCGCAAGTAGTCTTCCTTAAATGTCTGCCTGTCCCCCCCTAATTGTCCGAAACACTGGTGACCGTTATTTATTTTTGAATTCAATTTTTAAATCCAGAGGCGCGTGCCACTGTATTTTCGCGGGCTGGCGGTATCTTGCGTTCCATTCTCAAGTGTAGGAAAACAGCAGCGCTCGACTAGGTATTGTAAAATAAATAAAATGCAACTACAATCTATATGATTATGCTGTCAAATATACACTGCAATTTATCCCCATAAGAAAAAAAAGACCACAATAGGTTTTTAGCCCAAGACGTTTATTTGTTGTAGTTTTTGTACAAATGAGTTTACTGTACCGTTTTAAAATTACATGTATGGTTACATGCGTTAGGCTAGTTTAAGGTTTTTTTTTTATACTAATGAATGACAAATACAGTCGGTAAATTAACAGAACTTTTTAGTTTATATCAAATAACAATTCACTACACGTATTTAGTAAAACCAAGAAACCAAATTTACTGTATTTTAAGTGTGTAATATATATAAATTACACATATATACATTAATATATATATATATATATATATATATATATATATATATATATATAAAGTAAACAGTTATTTTAACAATTACATACAACGTTTTGATTTCCATCTTCTCCGCATAACAGGTGGTTTGTGTGTATGTGTGTGTGTGTATATATATATATATATATACACACACTTATTTCTTACAGTTCCACAGCGTATATAAATACAGATATGAATCACTCCTTAATATAAACCGTGAAATTAATCAACACAAGAGAGTGCCGCTTTCAAACCATGCGACACGTTTCCCACGCACAGAGATAGAGAGCGGGCCGCGCTGATAGCGGCACTGTAAACATTATTTCTCTTTCCCTTTGTGTCAGCGCAGCCACGGAACACTGCACACAAATCAAGCACACAAACCAGCAGAGAAAGCGCTAGCCAGCGCTGCGGTTATCTCGGCATTCATAAACACTGCACCCAAGCGCTGTTGGCAGCGCTCTGCGTTTCCATTTGAAATCCTGGTCTAGTGCATTAACATGAACCCGCTAGCGCCCCCTAGCCCCCCCAGATTGGAACCCAGGCCTCCAGAGGAAGGTGAAAGGCTGGTCTAGTGCATTAACATGAACCCGCTAGCGCCACCTAGCCCCCCAGAGTGCAACCCAGGCCTCCAGAGGAAGGTGAAAGGCTGGTCTAGTGCATTAACATGAACCCGGTAGCGCCACCTAGCTCCCCAGAGTGGAACCCAGGCCTCCAGAGGAAGGTGAAAGGCTGGTCTAGTGCATTAACATGAACCCGGTAGCGCCACCTAGCTCCCCAGAGTGGAACCCAGGCCTCCAGAGGAAGGTGGAAGGCTGGTCTAGTGCATTAATATGAACCCGCTAGCTCCACCTAGCTCCCCCAGATTGGAACCCAGGCCTCCAGAGGAAGGTGAAAGGCTGGTCTAGTGCATTGACGTTAACCCGCTAGCGCCACCTAGCTCCCCCAGAGTGGAACCCAGGCCTTCAGAGGAAGGTTAACAAAATTAACAAAACCAAAAATAATGGCAATATACTGCGTTTTATTGAACGTGCATGTTGTAAAAAAAGAAAAAAGATTACAGACTACATGAAATGTTTATTCTGTTTAACATATACTACAGATATACTGACTTACAAAGGACTACTATGCGCTACTATGATATAATTAAATGCATGTTACAGTTTTTTGCACCCTACAGTATAACAGAGATTGGGTGCCAATAAGATTCAGGCCATTGCACAGCACACCAGGGGAGACTTGGGGGTTTGATACAGCAACCTCAGACTAGGCCTCCCTCTGGTTTCCTGGAACCAGATTTCAAGCCGCTGTTCCTGTTCCTGCCATAAGTTTGATGTAATCTAGGCCTAGGCTTCTCTGTTGTGGTGTTCGTTCGTTTCTTGGCTGCTTGTCCTGTATAGGGGTTTTTAAAGTGGGGTGCTGATCTGAGATTTGCGTTTGAGGGGGTTATGGTTTTGGGGGTTCCGGTTTCGGGGTGCTGCTTTTCTATTATCCGAGTATCTCTGTGGCTGCTGCTTCTCCAGTTTCCTTGACAACGCTGAAACGAAGAACAGTCCTAGTGAAAGGGGTGTGGCCACCAGGTTTAAGAGAGAACACCCTGCGTGTAATGCTGGAATTATGGAACACCCGCAGAAATAGTTGATAGTTAATGATGTAACAGTGCAGTGAATGACATCACAAACACATCAATAGATTTCCATAGAAACCAGGGAGTGTTGTTGCCAGGGCATTTTAACCCTGTAACTGCCTCCACTGTTTGACAAAGGCATGTTAATCTTACAGAAACATTAGGATGCAGGCTCTTTGATAACTGTTTCCCTGTCGTCTAAAGTGGAAGAGAAAAAAAAAGGTAGGGGCGGTGAAGTTGCTGGTGACAATAAGGGGCCAGGAATGAGATTTTAAACAAGCCTGGGTGAGCAGCGCTCTTTTAAAGAGACGGGCCGGTGATAATGTCAGGAGGTTGTGCAGGACCAGCACAATGGTTAACACAACACTTTCTAAATACTGGCCGGTGCTTTGAGTTGATTGCATGAAACATCGTGCTATCATCACGGTTGGGAATAAGACTCCCATTGCACAGCAGTTTGATCCATTCCTGGTTTAACTAGGAGTTTAATAAGACTCCCATTGCACAGCAGTTTGATCCATTCCTGGTTTTCACTAGGAGTTTAATCAGACACACCTGAGCTTGTTACCTAGACACACTGGGGGCTGATCAAGCTTGTATAAAAACCAGGAATTGAAACATGCATGTCTCATCCCTGATGATGATGATTATTATTATTATTATTATTATTATTATTATTATTATTGTTATTATTATTACCTACCTTTTTGCTGGAGTCTCTTGCTCCCTCGCCCTGGTTTGTTCGCTCCGCTCCAGCTCCTGCTCCTGCTGCAAATACAATCCTGGCCAGCCATCCCTGTCCCACGCACACTCCCCTTCCCTGAGAGAAGACAATCCAACACAGAAACTACTGACTTTATGAAGCGAAATTAGTGAATTACTTTTCTTTCTACTCAGCTGAAGGCCTATAGTGTGTATATATATATATATATATATATATATATATATATATATATATATATATATATATATATATATATATATGTTCAGTTATACATGTAAGTTTTACATATTTACAGTAACATCAATGACATAGATGTATCAGAAGTATTAAAAAAACCTTTTTTGTACACTGCACATAGCTCTCAGACCCTTGCTAAGTTAATCTCAATACATTGGTTATAGTCAGTGAGAGCTTTCAGACCCTTGCTAAATTAATCTCAATACATTGGTTATAGTCAGTGAGAGCTTTCAGACCCTTCCTAAATTAATCTCAATACATTGGTTATAGTCAGTGAGAGCTCTCAGACCCTTGCTAAATTAATCTCAATACATTGGTTATAGTCAGTGAGTGCTCTCAGACCCTTGCTAAATTAATCTCAATACATTGGTTATAGTCAGGGAGAGCTCTCAGACCCTTGCTAAGTTTTTCTTTAGTCTCATGATGTTGTTTTGTCTGTCTGCTAGCAGGGAGCACAGAGCCCACCTACCCACACAAGCACAGAGTCCTCTCTCCACTCTCTCAGCCCAGTCCAAGGAGTTCTCTGACAGCTTTGGCTCCTCGCCATTCAATGGGTTAAAAATACCTGATTAAAATACAAGACTCACGAAGTAAAGAGGAAATTCAAATACAATGAATTTGAAAAATCAGACGAAGAAAGATTTGCAAGCAGACAGTGTAATAAAGCATAGTTAAGTATTGCAAAGCCCAGAGAGGTACAGAAAACCATGATAAACTATATAACTGGGAAAAGCATGGGGATAGATAGATAGATAGATAGATAGATAGATAGATAGATAGATAGATAGATAGATAGATAGATAGATAGATAGATAGGGCATCAATGCAAAAATAAATGGCTAAACTGATTTTTGCATATCGATAACTATGTCATAGTTGATTGCACTCTGGCATTGAAGACCATCTCTCACCTTTCTCTTCCCCAGAGCTCGGGCAGCACCCCAGAGCACACAGCACAATCACACACACCAGAGCTCTGTGCATCCCCATCCTCATCCTCTCAGGCTGTTCTGCTGGAGCTCCTGAGCGCTCCGCTTTTCAAGGGGGTTCTAAAGAACGTCACAGTGGATTCCGGAACCCTTAGGGCTTCTGAAACCCAAGTGTGCTGTGTGTGTGTGTGTGTGTGTGTGTGCGTGTGCCCGCATTCGCTGTCACCGTGGAGACCAGGAACCATCAGACAGTGAGTGGAATGCTGCCTGGATTCCAGATTCTAAACTTCAAAGGCAGCCTGACAGCCCTCACAAAGACATCACAATACAGGTGAGAACTGAGGGCTCTGTGTGTGTGCGTGTTGATGTGAAACACAGCCTTAAAATATAACTGACCATGAAATTGCCTTAGCTTTTAAGTGCTTTGTTGGCACTGATAGACATTTTCGTGCCACCCTAAAATTTATTTCATCTTCTTCTTCTTCTTCTCCAATCAGTTCTTTAGTCTCCCCTCTGTAAAGGCATGACCAAACAAACTCTCCGTCCCACGGTTTTATTAAACCCGCATGCTCGCTCCACTGGCGGTCTGTAAAACAAGACCCAGTAGTTTCATATAGATGACAGAATTCGACACAGGTCAAGAACAAAATTCTTCAACGCTTGAATCGTTCGGAGCGTTTGTGAATGCCAGATGGCTGTCATGAAGTGGTCCCAATACTGAACAAAAAAAAACAACAACATTTTATCATGCAGTGAGCGCAGTGCCAAGATTACGAAAGGAACATTGTGTTTACTGAGAACGAGGTGAACTTTCCTCAACCTCTTATAGGAGTTCAGCACTGTCATTGTTGGGGTTTTAGCACTTTTGTAGTTTTCCTATGCTTTTCATCTGCCTATACTAGGATCGAGTTATTTAATAATGATCCTGTACTACCAAGAGACTTTGCCAAAAAGATTCTGTCCAGGACAGAGAAGAAACAGTCAGTAAAATGAACCGATCCAACACCATGAATTGCCTTCTCAGCTAAAAGCAAAACTTGGGGGCCTAGGTGGCTCTAGCGGGTTAATCTCAATGCACTAGACCAGCCTTTCACCTTCCTCTGGAGGCCTGGGTTCCAATCTGAGGGGCTAGGTGGCGCTAGCGGGTTCATGTTAATGCACTAGACAAAGCCTTTCACCTTCCTCTGGAGGCCTGGGTTCCAATCTGGGGGGCTAGGTGGCGCTAGCGGGTTCATGTTAATGCACTAGACAAAGCCTTTCACCTTCCTCTGGAGGCCTGGGTTCCAATCTGAGGGGCTAGGTGGCGCTAGCGGGTTCATGTTAATGCACTAGACAAAGCCTTTCACCTTCCTCTGGAGGCCTGGGTTCCAATCTGGTGGGCTAGGTGGCGCTAGCGGGTTCATGTTAATGCACTAGACCAGCCTTTCATCTTCCTGGGTAATCGCAATGATATATATTTCTATTAAACTCTGAAATCAGAACACCTCCTACTCATAACACTGCAGAGTGTGCAGAGTTTATGAGTTTATGGTTGGATTGTTTGAGGTTATGGATATGTGACCGCTCCACTCGTTCCCATTGTGTTTTCATGTTTCAATATCCTGCTTTCAGTTCGGGGGAGTCTGTATCCTGGCTGGTGAGCGAATCCTTGTCAATAACCCCCCCTTGGCATTGATGGTGGGAACCAGCTCCTGAGCTCAGGAGGGGACTGTATATAAACCCTGAGTCTGGGCTGTACCAGGCACAACCAAACCAGGAGACAAGCCTCACAGCCTCCCATCGCCACCATGAGAACCCTAGCCTTCTGTCTGATCCTTGTGATGGGCTCCAGCGAAGGTGAGTGTGGAAAGCAAAGAGAGGAGCGAGACCTAGGGTACAGGTTGAGGCATGGTTCCAATCTGGGGGGCTAGGTGGCGCTAGCGGGTTCATGTTAATGCACTAGACAAAGCCTTTCACCTTCCTCTGGAGGCCTGGGTTCCAATCTGGGGGGCTAGGTGGCGCTAACGGGTTAATGTTAATTATTATTATTTTGTTTTTCAAAAAGAAAAAAAATAATACAGAACAAAGATGCATTATGCAGTTAAAAAGTTATATTGGAAAGCCAAAGTAATAAAAGAGAAATGCATTAGACTTTCCTGATGGAAAGTGTGAAGCATCTTGGCATTAAACAGCACGTGGCACAAAGATCCATGAAGGATGATTGCCAGAGGCTTGCTTTGTTTCTGCCGCAACTCTCCCATGAAAGGAACGCTACCTGTCTCAGATTGTCAGGCTTATCGGTTGACTATGAAGAGAATACTGAAATAACCAAGATGCTCAGATATATTGTGAGAAGTGTTGAATTTAAATCAAGGGAGGTAATGTTAAAACTTTACAATGCAAAAGTAAGACCTCACCGAGAATTTTGTGTTCAGTTCTGGTCACCTCGTTACAAAAAGGATATTGCTGCTCTAGAAAGAAAAGCAAACAGGATTATCCCGGGTTTAAAAGGCATGTCATATGCAGACAGGCTAAAAGAATTGAATCTATTCAGTCTTGAACAAAGAAGACTACGCAGTGATCTGATTCAAGCATTCAAAATCCTAAATGTATAGACAATGTCGACCCAGGGGACTTTTTTGACCTGAAAAAAGAAACAAGGACCAGGGGTCACAAATGGAGATTAGATAAAGGTGCATTCGGAACAGGAAATAGGAGGTACTTTTTTACACAGAGAATTGTGAGGGTCTGGAACCAACTCCCCAGTAATGTTGTTGAAGCTGACACCCTGGGATCCTTCAAGAAGCTGCTTGATGAGATTCTGGGATCAAAAAGCTACTAACAACCAAGCGAGCAAGATGGGCTGAATGAGGCCTCCTCTCGTTTGTAAACTTTCTTATGTTCTTATGTTCTTAACTGTGCTTTCTCTCTCCCCTCCTCTCTCCCTGTCCATCTCCCTCTCCCTCTCTCTCTCTCTCTCTCCCCAGCGCTGGACTGCCAGTTTGTGGACGGCTCACTGAAGCAGGTGGACGCTGGGCTGGGGCTGGTTTTCGGGGTGAACGACGCGGGCGCGGTCTTCATGAGATTCGGGAACAAGTGGGTGCTGATGGAGGGAAACCTGAGGCATGTGACCGTGGGTCCGGCTGGACTGTGGGGGGTCAACGAGGATTTCCACATCTTCAAGATGGTCGCCGGGAAATGGGAGAGAGTGGAGGGTAATGCAGTCAGAAGAAGAGAGCCCAGGATGTATAGCATTTGTTGAAAAGCGCATTATATTTAACTGAGATTATGGGTGTGGAAACTGCACTGTGAGAAGCTGGCTGTAATAACAATGTAAAAAAAAAGAAGCATGCAGAGAAATTCAGTTAACAATCCCTAGTTGTGAGTAACTTTAATTAGCCTGATTACCCCCCCCTCTCTCCTCCCCTCCCCTCCTCCCCCCTCATCCCCATCCCCTCCCCTCCCCTCTCCTCCCCTCATCCCCATCCCCTCTCCTCCCCTCCCCATCCCCTCCTCCCCTCATCCCCCCATCCGCATCCCCTCCCCCCTCTCCTCCCCTCCCCTCCCCATCTCCCCCCTCATCCCCTCCTCCCCTTCCCTCCCCTCCCCTCCCCTCCTTCCCCCATCCCCTCCTTCCCCCCATCCCCTCCTCCCCTCCCCTCCCCTCTCAGGTCTCCTGAAACAGATTGACGCTGGGGGTGACCAGCTGATCGGAGGTGTAAACAATGAGAGTGCAGGATTCTGTCTGAACCAGCAGGGGGCGGCGCTGGTGCTCGGGGGAGGGGCCCATGTCCCCTGGGTCTCTCTCGCTGATGACCTGGTGTACTACTCCTGCGGCCCCCAGTCCTGCTGGGGAGTGACCTCCAAGAACGCAGTGCTGGTCCGCAAGGGGGTGACCCCGAACAAGTGCCAGGGCTCGGACTGGGAGCCGGTCCCAGACTTCCCCATGGTCCTGGTGGAGGTGGGATCGGACGGGATCGTGTTCGGCATTAACGGCACCGGGGAGGTCTTCCGCAGGTCAGGCATTCTGGGGTCCCCCACCACCCCCGTTCCCTCTAGAGTTGTGATCCCTCCTTTTAAAGGGACTTTTCGGTCTGTCTGGTGCAACCGTGATAGAAACAATAGAAACATCTCAATCTAGATTTGTTATTGCATATACAGGAATCTCTTTCTCTCTCTCTCTCTCTCTCTCTCTCTCTCCTATCTCTCTCTCTCTCTCTCTCTCTCTCTCCTATCTCTCTCTCTCTCCTATCTCTCTCTCTCTCTCTCTCTCTCCTATCTCTCTCTCTCTCTCCTATCTCTCTCTCTCTCCTATCTCTCTCTATATATATATTTTTGCTAAAAATAAAAAAAACAACTTGTTTCAATATGTTTAACACAGGCAAAGTGAGTTTGAAAACAAACAAGGGAGGTACTTATAAGCTTTATATATATATATATATATAGAGAGAGAGAGAGAGAGAGAGAGAGAGAGAGAGAGAGAGAGAGAGAGAAAGACACAGAAATATATGCCACGCTAGAGATATATATAGATAAAAAATACATGTTAATCTTGTTGCATTTTGACCGTTCACTGCTTTTACCAAAGACAGCCATTTGTTCTCGTTTTTTTTACAAACCACCTAGTCGGCTCTTAAATCCAGACAGACACAAGCGAGACTGCGGTTCGAATGACGTTTTCCTGCGTTTACCCTGACAGGGCTGGGATCACCGACAGCAACCCGTCGGGCTCCCAGTGGACTCACCAGTACGTCTGCGGCAACATGAGGCATGCCAGCTACGACCTGGGAGTGCTGTGGCTGATCACAATGGATCAGAAGATCGTGAGCTGCATCCTCTAGAGCTCCCCCTAGAGGCTCCCCGCCGCCACTGCGCTCCCGCAGCCTGCCAGCGGGAACTTCAATCGACACCTGCATTCCAATGATTGATTCTGTTGATTGATTGTATTGATTGGATCGATGCTTACGTATTAACACAGAGATAAATGCATTGCTACTATTCTATACAGCATTAGCTAATAGTAATTTTTTTTTTGCTCAGCCAGATTCTCTGGCACAGGCTTCCTGAAGATACAGTATACGATCATTTAGTGGCAGTGATAAAACAGTGATAGAAACACACAGCGTACTGCAATGTAATGTATTGTAATGGGTATCCTGCTAGCGGCTGGTGAGCTAATAACGCTAAGGCAGGCACTTGATTCTTGACTACAGGGCTTGCTTTGTAGTTGAATGGTAAAACATTTGTGTTCATAGTTTGTTTCCAATACTTTCCAGTCAATTTAGCCAGCTCAAATGCCAAACCATTGCAATACATGTAATATAAATACAACATTATATATATATATATATATATATATATATATATATAATCTCACACCAGTCCCTAACAATAATAATAATAATAATAATAATAATAATAATAATAATAATAATAATAACACCAAGCTACTCTTACCGTTACTGTATTTATAGTCACTATTACTTCCTCTAAACCTCTATGTGCCTTTGTGTCCCTGTTTAATAAAAGCTATTATTCACACGTGCTGTTCTTTGGCTCAGTCTGTTGATTCATGAGAATAAGGGAGCACCCTTTGATAAGAGTGAGGTGTTGGTTTGGAGTTAAGCCAATGCACATATTGTTACAAGGGATGACACATTTGCCTGGTTTGTCCGTGTGACAAAAGAAAGCTTTCATGGTACCAAGCGTGCAAACAAGGGTGTGGGAAAGTGGGGACAGAGAGTGTGACTGGAGAAAACACCTGTTGAGAGCCTGCCCTGGACTGGAGGGAGCACCCTTTCTCTTAGGGGTGTGAGGGAGGGAGGGAGCAGTTCAGTCTCCATGCCTCCAGCCTGCCCTGGACTGGAGGGAGCACCCTTTCTCTTCGGGAGGTGAAGGAGGGAGGGAGCAGTTCACTCTCCATGCCTCCAGCCTGCTCTGGACTGGAGGGAGCCCCCTTTCTCTTAGGGGGGTGAGGGAGGGAGGGAGCAGTTCAGTCTCCATGCCTCAAGCCTGCCCTGGATTGGAGGGAGCCCCCTTTCTCTTAGGGGGGTGAGGGAGGGAGGGAGTTCAGTCTCCATGCCTCCAGCATAATAACTATGGCAGCTACATGTGTTTGAATTCAATTCATGGCATTCAAATACTGAATTCAAATACTGGGTTTCAGTTCAAATATTTGCTTTAATCTGCCCTTATTTGATTTCCCAAGGAGAGGTTGTCCGGTTTCTCATTCGGGTCTTCCCACTCCAGGGCATTTGGGTATAAGAACGCCTCTCTGGGGCTGGCTGTGACACACCAAGTCTCGCTTGCTGAGATTCGACTGACTGCAACCATGAGAGCTTCTCTACTCGTCCTAGCGCTGTTCGTGGGCTCCAGCCTGGGTAAGTGAGAGAGGCTGCGGGCGGGAGGGGGTAGGGTTTGAAATTTAGCCCAATTCTAGCTTAGTTACAGGTAGAGAAAGCAGTTTGACATGTTGTGTGAATCACTGCGTTTGCTTCACTGGCTGAGCACAATTGTAATCACATGCATTGTATTATCTTGGGAAGCGTTTACATCCCATCATGGCACATTGCATACTGTTAGCCTCCTCAAGTTCAGTGGTAGTTTAAAATGTAACAGGATGCTGCAGAGCGACATTTCACACCATTGCTGCTATTGCTGGCTTCAACTGACTTCATAACAAAGACAACGCATTTCGGATTTAAGTTTTTAAACCTTGGAAATGCCAGAAAAGGGGGGGTGGGAAGAGACATACAAATTCCAGATTTTGGCAACTACTATACATTTAAACCATTAACCGAAAAAATTACTGATGCCATTGAAGAGGGACTGAAATGGGGGGACGGGGGGGGAGTGATGCATGTCTCTCTTTGTTTAGGTGTGTGTGGCTGTCTGTTGTTTTTGTGTTGGTTTGCCTCTGTGTGTGTGTGTGTGTGTGTCACGCTTGCTTGCTGCGTGCGTCTGGTGTTTATCCAGCATCGTGTTTTCCAGCGCTGGACTGCCAAGAGATTGACGGGCGCCTCAAGCAGATCGACGCCAGCGACGGGCAGGTGTTTGGCGTGAACAGCGAAGACTCGATCTACACTCGCTATGGAAACGGCTGGGTGCGGGTCCCAGGGGCCCTCAAACACGTGACCGTGGGGCCCGCTGGAGTCTGGGGCGTCAACAAGGACAATCTCATCTACAAGATGATTGGAGGACGCTGGGAACAAGCTCAAGGTACGGAGTCTATTAGAAGACTATTACCTGACCGCAACCCTGCCCCAATAAATTAACACATGTAGCTACCTAACAAGGGCGTTAGGAATTCGACTTTATCATCACCTAGAATTCTAGGATTGAGACCTAATAAATAAATAAATAAATAAATAAATAAATAAATAAATGGAAAGAAAATGATCTTTTATTTAACATCATGTAATCAAAGAAACTACAAAATGGCATCGTAAATTAATTCTACCGGAAGCCATAATAGTGGTACAGTAGAATTTCATGTTAGGTGTCGAAATGACACATTGTTCAATTTGTTTTTTTTTGTTAAGTATGTAGGAAAACTACAAAGCGGCGGTGTGCAATTCAATATGTCAACGTGACGTTATTCCAGCAGGTTTCATTCGACTTGATGAAGCAACATTAGTTCATTCTATAGGGTGATGATGCAAAACGTTTAGCCAGAGCTGTAAGGCATGAGAGATCCTTGTTAAGAAGGGCGAATCTAGTATCATTATTATTATTATTATTATTATTATTATTATTATTATTATTATTATTTATTTCTTAGCAGACGCCCTTATCCAGGGCGACTTACAATTGTTACAAGATATCACATTATACATTATTTCACATACAATTACCCATTTATACAGTTGGGTTTTTATTGGAGCAATGTAGGTAAAGTACCTTGCTCAAGGGTACAACAGCAGTGTCCCCCCACCAGGGATTGAACCCACAACCCTCCGGTCAAGAGTCCAGAGCCCTAACCACTACTCCACACTGGAGTTTCTATCCAGACTGTTTACACCTGCTCCACAGGTTTGGTCACCTGGCTTTATACAGCATCCTACTGCCCTGCAGCCTCTAACAGGTTTTGCAGTGTAATATTTAAAGCACAGGCTTCAGGCTGGCCTCGCTCCTCTCTATAACAGTCTGTCTCCCCCACCATCCTGACTCTGGTACGTTCCTCGCAGGTCTACTGAAGCAGATCGACGCGGGAGGCGACCAATTCATCGCCGGAGTCAACATGTTAGACAACATCTTCTGCCTGAATCGCAATCCCACGGTGACCACGCGTGGCGGCGCGGCCGCCATTCCCTGGAACTTGCTTCCCGGGTCCCTCAAGTACTACTCCTGTGGGCCCTACAGCTGCTGGGGGGTGAACTGGCTCGACCAGATATTCGTGATGAAGGGGGTGACCCCGGACGCCTGCATGGGCAGCCTGGCGTGGCAGCTGGTCCCCGGGGCGCTGTCCATGATCGAGGTGTCCACCGACGGCAGCGTGTACGGGGTCAACTCTGCCGGGAACGTGTACCGCAGGTGAGCGCGCCAGCTCCTTAAATCAAACCAGCTTTGTGCATTCGGGCTCAGCGACACGCCACAGTCTGGTTTCTTTGATGTCTTTTTTGGTAACAGCATGTCATTTTGCTGTTAAAAAAAAAACTGGGTTTGTGTGTCGCTAGACCTGTTTAAATAACATACCTGTCATTTCTCTTTTCATTGTTAACATCCTGACAACTTTTTTACACTTATAAAAGTCTAGAGCGGACATTCTGAAAAGAGCACCATCCAGGAATGATATTTCAGCAAAAGAAGTGTAAACGATTGCTATGTTATAATTTTTTTTATTTTTTCTTCAGGGACGGGGTCAGCGTTGCTAATCCTGCCGGCACTGACTGGACCTATCTGAGCATGTGCGGGAAAAGCAAGCATGTGTCATATGACCTGGGTGTGCTCTGGGTGATCAGCACAGAGGACAAGATCCTGACCTGCAGCTAAAACTCCCCCGACAGCCAAACCAACAGAAACCATCCTTCTGGAGCTCAGAAATAGTCCCACTGACTGTAGAGTCTACATTATATACTGCGCTTGCATTGTAAACCTGTACTGCCCTGTAACACCTGTAAGTCACCTTGGATAAAGGTATCTGCCAAATAAATAAATAAATAAAGTTTCTTATTGTGCAAGAGCTTAAAACAAACAAAAAAAAATCTTACCGCTTGCAACCACAAGTACATCTTCACAAATCTCTTATTGCTTTGCTTAGAACTGTGTTGTTTGACAGACTTCTGCTTTTTTATGTCTGGTATGGACTGTACTGTTCTCTCTATGGAACAGCAGCCTGTTGAGTTTCTTTTAAGCTTCTTCCTGTTCAAGCACTGCCACCTTACAGAAATAAAGCATTAAAAAATAAACCCTGTGTGGTCTCTGTTATACGTTTCCTTGGCGTCAGTTGGTTGATGTGAATGCTCCAGTTCTACAGAGGCCTGTTTAAATACAAATTGTTTACTCGGGAGAAAAAGGGTTCTCCCCCCTCACAGAGAAAGGGGGCTCCCTCCAGTCCAGGGCAGACTTGAGGCATGGAGACTGAACTGCTCCCTCCCTCCCTCACCCCCCGAAGAGAAAGGGGGCTCCCTCCAGTCCAGGGCAGACTTGAGGCATGGAGACTGAACTGCTCCCTCCCTCCTTCACCTCCCTAAGAGAAAGGGTGCTCCCTCCAGTCCAGGGCAGACTTGAGGCATGGAGACTGAACTGCTCCCTCCCTCCTTCACCCCCCGAAGAGAAAGGGTGCTCCCTCCAGTCCAGGGCAGGCTCTCAACAGGTGTTTTCTCCAGTCACACTTTCTGTGCCCACTTTCCCACACCCTTGTTTGCACGCTTGGTACCATGAAAGCTTCCTTTGTTGGGTGGTTGTAAATGTCGTCCCCACCTGAACTATAAACATGAGAGGGAGGAGGTCCCGTACATTAAACAGTGGTACTTATAACAATGTGTGCATTGGCTTAACTCTGTCCAAAAAAACACCTCATTCTTACCAAAGGGTGCTCCATTATTCTCAGCAGTGACTCTATTCACACAGGATCTCCTGAATCTACAGACCGTGCTGAAGATCAGCAAGCGGCGAATTGCAGACCAAAGGTTTGAAATATCTCAGGGTTAGAAACTCACACTAGCCCTGCTGCTGCTGCTGCTGCACCCAGTCCTGGGGTTCAGAGCTCCCTTCAATGAAGTCTATTATTATTATTAATATTGAAATGATCAGGAGCCAGGAGTTTGAGCAGGGTTACAAACTCACACTAGCCCTGCTGCTGCTGCTGCTGCTGCACCCAGTCCTGGGGTTCAGAACTCCCCTCAATGAAGGCTATTATTATTATTATTATTATTAATAATATTGAAATGATCAGGAGCCAGGAGTTTGAGCAGGGTTAGAAACTCACACTAGCCCTGCTGCTGCTGCTGCTGCACCCAGTCCTGGAGTTCAGAACTCCCCTCAATGAAGGCTATTATTATTATTATTATTATTAATAATATTGAAATGATCAGGAGCCAGGAGTTTGAGCAGGGTTAGAAACTCACACTAGCCCTGCTGCTGCTGCTGCACCCAGTCCTGGAGTTCAGAACTCCCCTCAATGAAGACTATTAGTATTGAAAAGTCAGGAGTTTGACTTTGAAAGAATTGGTTCTCCTGGAGAGCTAACTCCCAGACTCCCAGGTGCATCCTAGTCATGCTGGGATGAGGAGTGTGGTCAGTCTATTCAGAGCAGATTTATCAGGGACCGGATTGTTCAAACTCGCTGATAATTTCAAACAACATACCTAAAAAACAAAGTAAATTCTGAAACCCAGGACATTTTGTGCACTGGGTTTAAAAAATATTCTGAATGTACTGGGATTGTTGGAAAGGAAACAGGCTTGCCAGGCAGAGCAGTGTGTTCAGGTGTTTATACAGCAGCAGATAGAGCAGGATTGCACATTGCACCCTCCCAACCCCCCCCCACCCCCATCTCTCAGACAGCAGCAACACCCACAACGAAACAGTTAACACAACATTCAGAACTCACAGCAACAAACAGGGTTGTAACTTGGCCTCTCTTGTCAGATAAACGATACAAAGCAAGTAAAAAAAAAACAGATCAACTATATAAGAGCCCTCCGGGCTGGCGATCACAGCTGTGTTGAGATTGGAGAGACTGGGTACTGAGCTTGGGTTTTTTTCCCTCTCTCAAGCAGCTGCTTCGCGATGCTTCCCCTGGTGTGTGGTCAGCAGGCTTGCTGGATGAGGTTTCTACACCACACCAGCCCTGGAGAGAATAGAGGACAGAGCTGGGAGGGGGTTAAGCAGAACAAGGGGGTCCGTTAATCTGTGAGGTTTGTTATTTTTTTTTTTAATTTGGACTTCACAGAGAGCTCTTCCTTTGCAGCGGGGGTGCTCTGGCGTTGCCAGTTAGCTTGTCGGAGGAGACTGCAATACCAAGCCCGGCCTAGGAGGGAACAGAGGGGTGGGGGAGGGTATAGGGTCGGAGGTTAGGCAGTTTCGATGGTTGTTACATGTATGGACCGGTTGGCTGGCTCGCCGCTTGGTTATATTTTGTGCTGCTCCAGCATGGCGAGCAGCCGGGTGTGGATGGGCTGGCACACGGTGGCGTAGCCGGCCCGGGTGAGGTGCAGGTAGTCGTACATGTCGTGGTGGGAGATGGTCCCGTCGGAGTGGACGAAGCCAGGGTCCACGTCCAGGAAGGAGGCGCCGGGCAGGGAGGGCAGGGCCTCCTGGACCAGCTGGTTCACGCGGGCGTTCTTCACCCGCAGAGCGTTGGGGCTCTTTCCACGCGGGAGGAGACCCTGGAGGAACAGAGCAGGTCAGGGTCTCCGAGCAGAGAGAGAGAGAGAGAGAGAGAGAGAGAGAGAGAGAGAGAGAGAGAGAGAGAGAGAGAGAGAGAGAGAGAGAGAGAGAGAGAGAGATGGAGGCAGACAGACAAAGAGAGAGAGAGGCAGACAGAGAGACACAAAGAGAGAGAGAGAGAGCGAGAGAGAGAGAGATGGAGGCAGACAGACAGAGAGAGAGAGAGGCAGACAGAGAGACACAAAGAGAGAGAGAGAGAAGGCAGACAGACAGAGAGAGAGAGAGAGAGAGAGAGATGGAGGCAGACAGACAAAGAGAGAGAGAGGCAGACAGAGAGACACAAAGAGAGAGAGAGAGAGAGAGAGAGAGAGAGAGATGGAGGCAGACAGACAGAGAGAGAGAGAGGCAGACAGAGAGACACAAAGAGAGAGAGAGAGAAGGCAGACAGACAGAGAGAGAGAGAGAGAGAGAGAGATGGAGGCAGACAGACAAAGAGAGAGAGAGGCAGACAGAGAGACACAAAGAGAGAGAGAGAGAGAGAGAGAGAGAGATGGAGGCAGACAGACAGAGAGAGAGAGAGGCAGACAGAGAGACACAAAGAGAGAGAGAGAGAAGGCAGACAGACAGAGAGAGAGAGAGAGAGAGAGAGATGGAGGCAGACAGACAGAGAGAGAGAGAGGCAGACAGAGAGACACAAAGAGAGAGAGAGAGAAGGCAGACAGACAGAGAGAGAGAGAGAGAGAGAGAGATGGAGGCAGACAGACAAAGAGAGAGAGAGGCAGACAGAGAGACACAAAGAGAGAGAGAGAGAGAGAGAGAGAGAGATGGAGGCAGACAGACAGAGAGAGAGAGAGGCAGACAGAGAGACACAAAGAGAGAGAGAGAGAAGGCAGACAGACAGAGAGAGAGAGAGAGAGAGAGAGATGGAGGCAGACAGACAGAGAGAGAGAGAGGCAGACAGAGAGACACAAAGAGAGAGAGAGAGAGAGAGAGAGATGGAGGCAGACAGACAGAGAGAGAGAGAGAGAGAGAGAGACAGACAGAGAGAGAGAGAGAGAGAGAGAGAGAGAGAGAGGCAGACAGAGAGAGACACAAAGAAAGAGAGAGAGAGAGAGACAGACAGACAGAGAGACAGACAGGTTGGCAGGCAGACAGACAGACAGAGAGAGAGACAGACAGGCAGGCAGACCGTGGCCTTGGGTGTCTCACTCACCAGTATGAGGACTCTGGCTGTGGGCTGCTTGCTGTGGATCAGTTTGACGATGGCCCCGATTCCTTCCGCGACCTGCTCAGCAGTGTCTCCGTGGTTATTGGTCCCCACCCAGAGCACTATAATCTGTGGCACAGGACACAGTCTTCAGACACCCAACCGCAGCAGCATGCTCGCTTATTCATTCAGACAGTCCAGGCGTCTCCGCTGGAGCCTATCCACCGCCATGCACCAATACTGCAGACAGCTGGTCTTTAATGCAGGGATGGAAATCAGACTCCTATTGCATAGCAGTTTCACCCATTCCAGGTTTTCCCAACGCACGAGCTTGATCAGCCTCAATTTTAGGATTGAGACACAATTAAAAATAATAATAATAATAATAATAATAATAATAATAATAATAATAATAATAATAATAATAATAATAATAGGAACATCATTTAGATATTTTATTTAACACAATAGTAATCAAAAGAAACTACAAAATGATATTAAAATATAAAAGTCTACCGGAAGTCATAATAGTAGTATAGGATTATTTCATGTTAGATTTCGGAAATGTCACATTTTTCAATTTTTAGTCGGCTTTTCCTTTAAGTATCTGGCAAAACTACAAAGCGACGGTAATTCGATATGCTAACGTAACATTATTGCAGCGGGTTTCATTAGACTTCATGAAGCAAAACCAGTTAGTTCTACAGAGTGATGCTAAACTTCTGTCCACAGCTGTACACAGTCCACGTGGTCACTGAGCCACAGACAGCTGGACTTCCTTTGTATCTTATTCAACACACAGGGGGGACCCCCCTCCGCTCACCTTTGGGTTTATGTGGTCCAGCTCTCCGTTCTGCAGCCTCCACAGAACATGCTGTGTGCAGTCTCCCCCCATTCCGAAATTGAGGGCGTGGAGAGGAGAAAAGAGCTCTCTCCAAATCTGCAGGGGGGCAATGCACGCGGTGAAGCAGGAGAACGATCGCAAAACCAACCATTCAAGAAACGTACAAAGATAAAAACTCTACAGATGATCCTGTTCGGAAAGGCAAGGGGCTAGGGCAGATCCTCGGGGACCCCCAGAGTCTAATGGTTTCCATGCCAACCGATCTCTCAATTACTTAACTAACTAGACCTTTTAATGAACTGTTCTCAGCTCCTTTAAATAAAAAGTCGCAGATTTCAAGTGACTTTTCAAAATGTTATTGTCAACTTGAAATCAGCAAATAGTTTAAGAGCTGAGAACAATTAATTAAAAAAAAAAAAAAGGTTGAACCAAGCAAATTAGGAGTTTAATTAAGGGTTAAGTCCTTCGGATGAGACGTAAAACAAACGAGCTCCTATTGGAAGTGACTCTGCAGCAGCAGCAGCAGTTGCTGATGATGATGCAGAGTTCACCCCCCTAGTCTCTGCGAGTCGCTTTGGATAAAAAGCGTCTGCTGAATGACTCATTCATAATTGAGAGCTTGTCAGAATGAAAACCACAAGACGCTGGGGCCCCAGTGACTGGGTATGGGAAGCTCTGGGCTAGCACGAGTTTCTGACTGGGTTTGGGTCTGGTACCTCGAATTGGTGCAGCAACTGGACCAGAGAATCTCCCACAAACAGGACCTCTGGCTCCTTGTCCTTGCTGTCCGACACGAAGCGGTGATGCTGTGGGGAGAGACAGCACCGAGAGGAGAGAGAGAGAGAGAGAGGGGGGGGGGGTTTAAAAGAGAAACTTTCCTGGGCCAAGGAAGGATAGCGAACATAGTCTTGCAGGGATGGTAATAAGACTCTGATTGCATAGCGGTTTCACCCATTCCAGGTTTTACTGCGAGCTTGATTAGCCACAGTGTGTCTAGTTAAAACCAGGACTGGATCAAACTGCTATGCAATGAGAGTCTATTGTTATTACTGCTTATGATCCGTTGTGATACTAAAGACAAACGTTTCGATCCCTCCCTGATCCAGTGGATTACCAAGGAGAGCCAGCGTCCGTCTCCGTGCACGTCAGGAGCCGCTGTGGGGGTGGCGGCCGGGTTCGAATCTCCTTCACTCATCGCGAATCAGCCTGAGAGAGAGAGAGAGAGAGAGAGAGAGAGAGAGAGAGAGAGAGAAACAAACTTCAAACAGAAAACTCCAATATCGAAGACGCATTGATACAATGCAACTTACAGCTATGTATCCGTCAATTAGAATATCTACAACCATATACATAGCGTCTAGTTCAATAAACTGCGCGCACCTGGCTCATTTTATAAAGGTAAAGAAACGACGTAACCACAAGTTCTATTATTAAGTAAACACCTGCATCCCGAGCCAATATGTGTGTCTAAATTCACGGCCGATATTATAACATCACTCAGTACTTGTTCTATATTATTAACACAAAGGCCTCGCCCTCAATTACATCACACATCATATATTTACTTACAGGACAACAATACATGTCTTTATACACTCGTGAATTAATAAAAAAAACTTTATTTTTTGCTTAGTCACCTGTACACATTAATTTGATACGTACATGATTATATTATTTACTTAGG
The DNA here is from genome assembly GCF_902713425.1 of Acipenser ruthenus. Lineage (NCBI taxonomy): Eukaryota > Metazoa > Chordata > Actinopteri > Acipenseriformes > Acipenseridae > Acipenser > Acipenser ruthenus. The sequence continues at coordinate 75,132 of NC_081226.1, read as the reverse complement.
GCGTGTTACGAGACATAATACCACATACACATTTATTTTTTTAGCACAATTTGTCTTTCCTTTTTTTTTTACAACGACTGCAAGCATGCATCTAGACTATGTAAATACAAATTAAACTATTTGTTATATCCAGGGTTCCATGACCTAATCCCAAAAGTTATAAAAAAACAAACAAACAGGAGTTGCATTTGTTTTTATTACCCATGCAATAATTATTCGTGTTTTTTACTTTTTCTCGAATTACCTTTTGAATGTATCCACAGCTGACTGAATTTCCAACACAGATAGACACTGCAGCACGACCCACCGGTACAAACCATTCACTCGCCGCAAGGGGTGTTTCGCACAGCGCGGACCTCTTAAAAAAATAAATAAATACACATTAATACAATTCACACATTGCTTTTGATTTACAGGTGATGTCATTAGGTGAGCTGAGAATAAAGTGTCTCAAATGTAAAGTAAGTTCGAGTATCAAGTGCTCTACCCTTTTTTTAAATCTCCCTCCCAAACGTAAAATTGATTTTCCCAGAAGGCAAGTCCATTGCAATGGCAGGAAGTGCATGAGAAACAGAACATGCGCAGAAATGTTTATATTTTCCTGCGGATTTAAATTAGAATTTTTTTATTAAATAAAACGGTGTCGTATTTGCCTCTTATTACTTAATATACGTATTAAGCCATGTAGAAAATAATAATAATAATAATAATAATAATAATAATAATAATACACGGTAACGTAGAAACAGCATTGGAACGAACCATTCAATTATGAGGTGTTGTGGTAAAATAAGTATTCGTTATAATCACAAAATATAATCTCATACACGCCACCAATGATAAAGTAATATATGTATTAATGCAGGCTTGTCGTAGTTTTTACTTTTTGTACGTATTACTGCTAGTATCGTTTCGTTTTTTTTTTTTTTGCAACTGTTTTGTTTTTTAACAGAGTATACAGGAAACCTCATGATTTGGTCCGTTTTAATGCACCGGTCTCTAATTTTGTGGAAATAAAGTAAAAACACACGTCCCTACCAATTGCTTACAGTTAAAGTAGAAAAAATGACCCCTGTTTGTATTTGTTGGATGCATAGTTCGTGAAATTTCATTCAAGAAAAATAAAAAACGTGCACAGAACACTTTTGCTACTGTTCCCTAGCAACCAAATTCTAGTCGGTTTGAATCAAATAATATATTTTACTGATTTAATTTAAGCTGTGAAACATTTACAAAAACATCAAACACGATGAGAACGTTATTATTAATATTTATTTATTTATTTATTTTTTTATAACCCTTTGGATCCTAACAGCAGGGTCACTATTTAGTTAAAAAAAAAAGTGAAATCGCTGCCAATGTTATTTGTTTTTTTAAAACCATCATTGTTTTGATTTGATTTTTCAGGCTTTGTTTTTGTAGCACCACTACTTCGGGTTTAAACATGACTGTCACTCATATTTTGATCATTTTCTTTTTAGTCAGCGTTAGGAACTGCCTCACTGACGGTGTGGTTTAAAGCAAGGTAAGGAATGTTTAGCAAATTAATGAGTTTATTGCACTGTGGTTTATTGAATGGTATTTTAACGTTATTTACAGGCAGTAAGATTTGTTACCTTAAAATGGCAATTTTTAACGTGTCATGTTTAAGTAATATACCGTTTAAATGAATATAAACTATATAGAAAAGTATATTTTGGATTGGTAGACAAATTCTGTTCGTTGCATGTAGGTATTTTCAAGATATATTATTATTATTATTATTATTATTATTATTATTATTATTATGTTTTGTCACAGATTAAATAATAACCAGGAACAGTTAATTTTGCACACTCCCTACTGGTCAAAAAGCTATGAAACAGTAGGCCTAATATATTATGTCATTTATTATTTATTTCTTAGCAGACGCCCTTATCCAGGGTGACTTACAATTGTTACAAGATATCACATTATTTTTACATACAATTCCCCATTTATACAGTTGGGTTTTTTACTGGAGCAATCTAGGTAAAGTACCTTGCTCAAGGGTACAGCAGCAGTGTCCCCCACCTGGGATTGAACCCACGACCCTCCAGTCAAGAGTCCAGAGCCCTAACCACTACTCCACACTGCTGCTATTATACACCTTTATCATTCCACTTAAACCAGAAGAGCCTTAAAAGCTAGTGTTTGCTCAAGGAGAGGTTTATACTGTGTGTATGGATTTTTTTAATTTTTTGCATTATAATTTTTGCATTATTTTTAATCACAGCGGAATAACAGAATGAACCAGCCAGGCAGGAAGCCAGACACGGACAGGAAACAGGTTCTGAAAGTGTTCCACGAGCATTTCAGAACGTCCTCGTGCGAAGACGAGAGAATCCCACACGACTCCGCTCCTGCCCCTGCCCCTCTCCCTCTCCCTGCCCCTCTCCCTGCCCCTGCCCCTCTCCCGGGCACCTCACTCTCGCAGCACCGCGACTGTAGAAAAACTCAGACAGGACACAGCGTCCACAAAGTGAAGCGTAGAAAAACCAGGAAGGAGAGGAGCCAGGGGAAAGCCGGACGGTCGGTCATCGATAAGCACCTGACCAACTCCCGAAAGTGCCGCCAACGGTCCAGGAGAGCCAGCGACGCCCCCGCCAAGGAGAGCATCATCTCCAAGCTGTCCCACAAGCCCGAACCCTCTGTCATCACCCAGAGCCGGCTGACCCAGCTGAGCTGCCACCTGGGCCTGTTCAACAGGGAGGTGAAGTCGGTGGACATCGAGAGGCTGCTGAGCGAGCAGAAGAAGTCCAGAAGAACGGAACTCGAAACGGAGGACAGAGATCAGCAGCGGACGGGCGCTCCGGCTCTACAGCAGCCTTCTCCTCCCGAGATCCGTGCAGACCCCCATCCAGATCCCGAGGCTCCCGATTCATCTCCGTGGGAATCTGCACAGGGAGCAGGGACGCAGACCCGGCTGGAGGCTGCGGATGCAGAAGGGGAAGAGGAAGAGGAAGAGGAGAGCTCCGATCCCCAGGGCTCTTCCTCCACCAGGTTGTGTTGCGTGACTCGTTTTATTGGCGCTGATAATCGTGGTTTTGTCGTCTGTATTTGTAACATGTTAATGTGTGAAATATTTAAAAAATGTGCGTTGTATGCAATAGGGGTGTGCTGATTCTCACACTCGCTCAGTGGGGAAGTTAATTGCCGTTGATTGGTACTCCGTTGTAAAGGTGAGGGAAGGACAGCATTTCTTGTTTTGAAGTCGGCACATTAATGAATGGATTTATTTAATACCTGCCTATTTAAATACTTCTTAAAGGCGATTCTGAGTACCAACAAGCATCAACACACCCCTAATATAGAATGCGATGATTTCATTAAATGAAGGACGTTTAGTATTTTTTAAATGTTGCATATTTGTAGCAAGCTAAAAAATGTTATTAAAAATAATCAATCCCACAACCCCTGATATGGTGATGCCGTCTCCCCCCCCCCCCCCTCTCCCAGCAGGGCGGCGCCGGTGGGCGAGCTGGCCTCTGCCCTGGTCAGGCTGTTGAACCCGCGCTCCCTGCAGAGCGGCCGCAGTCTGCTCGGCGAGACACGGCAGCTGCTCCACGACTTCCTGGCTGAGCGGCACGGGAAACTCCCGGACATCAGCCAGCTCGCCGTGCGCCGGAAACTGGACTATGAGATGATGAGCGCCCCGGCCGCAGAGAGAGGGGGTGAGAGCAACACGACCTGCACCTTCACAAGCCTCCCTGTGCTTTGCTATGCTTTTACAAATGGAATTGCCACAGTGTACAGTAGATTTGGGTGATATTTTCTTTAATGCCAAGTTTGTCAAAATTATTATTATATATTTCTTAGCAGACGCCCAGGGCGACTTACATTTGTTACAAGATATCACCTTATTTTTACATACAATTACCCATTTATACAGTTGGGTTTTTACTGGAGCAATCTAGGTAAAGTACCTTGCTCAAGGGTACAGCAGCAGTGTCCCCCACCTGGGATTGAACCCACGACCCTCCGGTCAAGAGTCCAGAGCCCCAACCACTACTCCACACTCCACAACTCTCTCAAGAAAGAGTTCAATTAATAGGAAGATTCATTTTACAAAAGGTACCATGTATGCATGTGTGTTTGTGAGCGGAGGAGACATCTGCACACAGGATAAAGATGTACTGGCAAATAGCGCGCTGTGATTGGTTGATTTGTGATACGCGGTTTGTGATTGGATGCTCAGAGGTGAGGGGGAGGAATGTCACTTGCATGCCTGTTTAGTAAGCTTTGCATTGTTAGGATCAAACCGCAGTGCAGAGCTCTGCGCGGGTCTGCGTGACGACTGCAGTGCCAGGCTGCACCCGGGCCAGACGAGCACCAGGAAAAGAAGAAGAAGGAGGAAGCAACACTTTCCTAGAAAGATGAACCCGACGCTTGAGTTTCCTGGCCTTGAAGATCTCGTCCTGGTAAGATCTGTGCATCCTTCTGTTACAGCTGCAGCAGGGTTAGAAACTCACAGCGGCTGCATTAACTGAGAGGCTCAGAGCGAGAATTTTTTTCTGCCCACTAGCTTTGCAACCAGTCCTGGGTTTCAGAACTCCCCAGTGCTTAGGAGTCGTTCAGGGGTCCTCCTGATCAATGATATCCCCTGCGGTCACGATTTTTTTAGAAATTCTAAAACTGTGTGAGAACTCTAGATGTTGCCCTGAAAAATACAAAACATATACGCATTATAAAATAGTTAACATAACGTGGTTCAGTTACACACGCAGTGACTGAAGGGGATGTAATATTCTTAACTGAGGGCGGGTCTGAAGTCTTGGACAGGGTACTGGACTGAGTGCTGCATTGTGTTGCGTTGCTTCTCGTTTGCATTTTATTGCATTTTTCTTTGGTCTCAATTCTCAGATGTAATTTTTATTTCAATCAACATACGTCTTTGCTGCAATACACGTTATTTACTTACTTATTTTGTTCAAAAACGTGCATTTCAGCCCCTGTGATTTGAATGGCAATGCAATGCAGCACAGTGATTAAGAGTATCAGTCCTTGCACATCACGAGATCATCTGTTTCCTCAAAGCGGCTGTTTGTTCCCTGTGCTGTGCATCCAGACTGGGGATTTCACAGGGGAGAGATGCACTAAATACAGATTCTCGTGAGTCAGTCTCTCCCCCCCGTACTCTGGACAGTAAAAGGATTACTAGGCAACAGAACTGTTATCTATTTCATTATATTAATCTTTGATTAAAAAAAATATATATATATATATATATTATTATTATTATTATTATTATTATTTATTTGTCAGATGCCTTTATCCAAGGCGGCTTGCAGGTGTTTCAGGTCAGTGCAGTGTTACAATGCAAGATTAATATTTAAATACAGTGTAGTTTACAGTAAGTGCAAATAGTACTACTACAATGCAACATGAACTAGGATGCAACAAGTTAGGATTACAGCAAGTTATATCTACAATGACATATTAATAGTGCAAGGATGGTGCATCAGCTGAGGATCCAGTAACGTGGTGCTGAGGTCAGGTGAGTCCAGTGCAGAGCAGGAGCAGTAGAGCAAGAGATCTACAAGTGATCATAAAGACAAATGCAATAAAATTATAAAGTTGGTAATGGTTTGGTAAAACTATAAGAAGCCAAGTCAAGCAGACGAACGTTTCAGCTAATGCCTCGGTAAACAGAAAAAGGAAATCTTCAGTAAAAACCTGATTAATTAAAGCAATGTTCTCTTGTTATGACTAGGTCGAGCAGGATAATCCTGACCCACAACAGATCCGCCAGTCCCGGCCGGAACAAGAGTCCGGTCCGGTCCGGTCACAGCGCACCGAGCTCCTGGACAAACAGCTCAGATCTCGGGATAAAAAGCCCAGAGGGGATCGTTTTTTCTCAGGGGGTTTAGATCAAAAACTCTCCCCAGGTCTACCAGAAAGCCTCTTCCTAAAGTCCGAGGAGCCAAGGCAGGAGTGGATCGACGCAGGAGTAAGGAGAGGGGCGTTCGACGAGGGCTTGCCCTGGAAAGACTATTCGGAGCTGGGGCTGGGCCCAACTAGGAGCCCCTTCTGGAAGTCTGCCCACCTTCTTCCCTCAGACCCCCGGACCCTGCCTCAGAGCTCCTTTCTGGATGGAAGCCCGCCAGCCTACCGCTCCTTTCAGAACCCCCGTGTCGCTAGCAGCTCGCTGGCACGGATTAGGGATGCCTACCGCGACTCTCCAGATGGGGGCGTCATGAGCACGGGGCGAGTCGGAGAGGGAAGGAGAGTGTCTCCCAGTCCTGGAGTTCCTGAGAGCCTGCCTTGGGCTGGCACAGGTCTCGGGCACGAGCCCTCCTGTTTCATGGAGGTCCGAGACACTTGGGGGCAGCCCGAGAGCCTGGCAAGGAATTGTTTCAGCGCTGCAGGCAGTTATCCTTCCAGCAGGCTTCAGCTCAACCAGTGGGCTCAGGCTCTCTACACAGCCCTGCCCGAAATCGGGAGCCGGAGCCCCAGACAGTCTTCAGTGTACGAAGATGGAGAGGTCCCGCTGTCTTACAGTGATGGCAGAGAGGGGCGCTGCCACCAAACTGGACACCTTAAAAGCGCAGACCCTTACGGGAGCCAGAGGGAGGAGCGTCCCAGTTACTTTAGAGATCCCTCTGCAGGGGTCGGCTGCAGTTACCGTGAAGCGGTGTCGAACGTGTTTGAGGGGGGCTCGCGGAGGGGGCCTCAGGGGTACTATGGGCAGCCCCACAGTCTCCCCATGTCTTATTTCCCCCCCTCTGAAGCCGTGGACGCTGCCTCCCCAGTGCCCGGCTCGTACAGTCTGCTTCCTTCTCGGCTGGAAAAACACCCCAGTCCCGAAGCCTGGAGATTCCCCAGGATGAAACTGTATTAAGAAGACAGCAAAGGGGCTAAGGGCAAAACAGACAGTGTTTATAAAGTTCTCTCGATTCTCCTTATTGCTGCTGCTGCTCAGAACACATTTAACTCAGGGGATTGTTCAGTGTGCACTTTCTCCAGTGCTGCGGCGTGTTCGGAGGGGGGGTCCTGCTGTGACTGGGAGATTGAATTGCGTCGTTCAACAGGGAAATTACAGGGGCCACAAAGGAGACCCGCTTTTATCCTTTTTTTTTGTGGTATTTATTGAATCTGCCCCTGAACATTATCCCTAGCATCCTTCAGTTTGAGTTATGAACTAAATGCATCAGCGGATTCCAATAGTGACTTTATATAGTCGGCATATTTTGTTTTCCTGGTAAACTAATTGGTTTCTGCTACTCAGCAGAGTTGCAATCGACAGAAAGCAAGCAAAGTCTTGTAATAGATACACAAACGTACGACTAGGGAAGCCAGCGACTATTCAAAACTATCCAGTGTTTTCAAATGGCTGTTTCTTTTATTTTTGAAGAAGATTTATGTTAGAATCCATTTAGTTATTTTGGGTAGGATGTCACAAAAGCTGTAGAACAACAATGCAATGTTCTATTGCTGTTATTTATTTATTTATTCTTGTATGTACAGTACCGACACAGATTATAGAAGCAACAAATGATTCACAGCAAGACTGCGGGTGGAGATTGCATTGCTCCTGTCTCTTCACTCAGACCCTTTACTTACTCAATGCCCTGATATCCCTGAACAGATAATCCTCTCCTCTTTAAAAAAATAATATTTGTTGATTCCCTAATGTATGTATTCTTTCATCCTTTCATTCTTCGTTGTAGAATATATAATTTTTTTACCAACTGAGAAGGCAGTTTTGTACACCCACTGATTTGAATTCCCTTTAATCTTTTTTCTGTGTATCCTTTTGATGTTAATGACAGAGTCCTGGTTGTAGATATGGTATCAAAAATTCTGTACACACTTACGCAGAACCGTTTCTATTAAAGTTTCACTTCAGTGTTGAACACGGCTCTTTTCTCTATAGATCTTTTTTTTATATCAGTCTAGCCTGTTTTTTGTGCTCTCTCTCCTTTGTTTTCTTTTAAGGGAGGACTGTTGAGTGTTGCAGTCCTGAAATTTGTTTTTTGGTTTCCCAGAGACGTGATCTCTTTCGTGGTCATACAATACTCAAAACACTTCTGCTTTTTCTCAAACAGAAGTTCCAAGTCTCATGCAAAGTGTGCAAAAAAAATCTCCTTTTTAAAGTCGCAGTGTTCTAGCTAGTTAATGTTCAGCTTAATATAAATAAAACGATGTGCTTCATGTACAATGTATAGCACTCAGTACCTCTGCAACTGCTGTCTTCCTGTCTCTCGTTAAGAAACAAAATTAATTTGAGTCAGAACCATGTGATTCGGAGAGTGTCCTAGGAAATACCGTGACCCAGCATTTGTGGTTATCTTCGTAGATGCTTACCTGACAATTATAGTTATCAGTATGCAGCTGCACATTTAAGGTTCGGACTGCAGTACTGGGGTTACCGTGGGACTCCGTGTATGGCAGGACAGTTTGGGACAGTTCAGGCTTTCTGGTACATGTTACCTGTCTCAGGTACCTTTCACAACAGGACCCAGAATGCATTGTGGTGTGAGTTGAAAAGCCTGAACTGTCCCAGTCTGTCCTAGTGTACTGGAGTCACATAGTACCTTATACAATACCAGATATGTGTTCCCTCTGTGTGGACTGGGATGTGTTGTGATTTGGGATAGGCTGCAGTATTAAAACACCCACGGTGTTCAAAAACAAGCTTTTATAAATGATAAGGTTAACTTCATCAGATACCAAGTCAAGTAGACACACACACACTGTAATAACGTCTGTGTTTTAATGTACATTTTATCTTACTGCTGGGCTGTCCAATGGATCTCCCTGTAGCACAGTACAGTCTGCGCCTCATTGATCTGCACAACATGTCTCTTGTGATCACATGGAAGGCTTTAAACAAACAAGATGTGGTCTTACTATTTGAAATGAATTGCCCTGTTAAAGTTACCAATTAAATTAGACAATCACTAATCTGCCCATTTTGTTAAAATATCTACGATTTTCAATTCCAGTGGTTTGAGTTCTTATGCACAAGTCAACTAGATAACTAGGGTGTGTGAACTATGCATCAGCTGCAGAGTCACTTACAATTACGTCTCACCCGAAAGACGGAGCACAAGGAGGTTAAGTGACTTGCTCAGGGTCACACAATGAGTTAGTGGCTGAGGTGGGATTTGAACCGGGGACCTCCTGGTTACAAGCCCTTCACTTTAACCATTGGATCACACAGTGTTGCTGTCGCTGAGGTTACTGCTCCTGAGAGCTTCCTTCAGCTTGGTCCAGAACAGACCCTGACCCTCGGGGTCCCTGGGCCACTCGATGTAAGTCTTCTTCAGCATCACCTTCCTCATCTTGTGGTAGGCAGACAGCTCCCGCTCCGGGATCCTTTCCAGGAAAACCAGGATCAAGACGTCCCGGAGCTCGTGGAACAGCCTGTAGCTGGCCAGCTGAATCTCCAGAGAGCACCACTCGCTGAGGAGGAACTGCCTGCTGACCACGCAGAGGGTCTTCCGGCTGCAGTAGATGCTGTCCACGATGTTGTCCACGATGTTCCTGCCCAGCTCGAAGTCACGGTGGTGGAGGCACAGCTTGAAAGACGGCGGGCCCCTCAGCTCCAGGTTGGGCAGGAGCTCCTGCAGGACCCAGCCTTCGTCCGCGGAGTTGTAAGAGATGAAGGCGTCGTATTTGTACCGCTGGTCTTCGTCGTCCGCACGCCGCCAGCGGTCATTGAACCAGGAGCGGAAGATGTAGTAGCTGTATCGGAACCTCCAGTACAGCTTGACGTACAGCATGGGCAGGATTGTGAGCAGGATCACAGCAGGGCAGGTGGAAGCAAAGAGGTACATGCCGAAATCCAGGTAGCAGACCTTGGTGTCAAAGTTGTACAAGTAGCCCGGCCGGTCCGGGCACGACAGGTTTTGGAAATAAACCACTTGGACTTTTTGGTTGGTGCTGGACCAGTTCTGGAGCCAGGTGTTGTGGCAGGTGCAGGTGAGAGGGCAGCCGCGGAGGTCCAGGTACCTGAGGGAGGTCAGGCTGAGGATGACCTCCTCGGCGAGAGACGGGAGAGCGTTTCTGTTCAGCACCAGTGTCTGGAGTCCCGTCAAGTTCCTGAAAACTTCCCGGGAGAGGGATTGGACGCCCATGTTTTCCAGGTTGAGGTTCCGGAGTTTCCCCAGGCTCTTGAAGATCCCAGGGCGCAGGTTGTTGATCCCCATGCCGGAGTTATCCAGGGATAAAAACTCCAGGTTGACCAGGTCGTCGAACGTATCCTCTGGGAGCACTGTGATTCCGTTCCCAGACAGGTAAAGGGACCTCAGAGAGCCTAGTCCCCTGAAGAAAGTGTGGGGCACAATGGTGATGCCGTAGGGTCTTTGCCCCTGCAGTTTGAGATCCTGAAGCATGGTGAGGTTTACAAAGGGAGACACCCTGGTGCTGTTTTTGATGAAGCGGATCATGTTGCCTTGTAGATCCAGGATCTTCAGGGTCTGTCTGACGAGGCGGAACACTTCCCCGAAAACACTCTTAATGTTGTTCCTGTCAAGGTACAGGTTGGTTAAATTCCTCAGACCAGCGAAAGCCATCGGGGTAAAGTGAGTGATCTTATTCCCACCCAGGTCGAGGATCCTCAGCTTGGCCAGATTGTGAAATGTCTGGTTAAATATGACCGAGATCCTGTTGTTCCTCAAGTTCAGGGTCTGAAGGCTTTCGAGGTCTTGGAAGCTGCTGTAAAAGAGATCCGTTATGAGGTTGTTGTCCAGCCGCAGCTCAAGGAGTTGGGTCAGGTTTGTGAGAGCGTGTTTGCCGAGGTACGCAATGTTGTTGATGTTGAGCTGTAACCATCGCAGTCCCGGGGCGTAGCCGAACGCGTGGTCACGCACCGTGAGGATCCTGTTGTATCGATAGGTTACGTTGACCAAATTCGGAAATGCCGGAGCCCCGGAGCAGGAATTCAAGCTGTCGAGCAAGTTGTGCTCGATCTTGACCGCCTCTAAAGACGTTTTATTCTCCAGGAATTTAAGGCATCCGATTTTCTTCAGGGAGTTGTAAGAGAGATCCAGAGTTTTGAACTGAGGGCATTCCGCAAACTCGTTGTTGAGAATGCTGGTGATCTTGTTCCTCTGTAGAGTGAGTTTCCTAATGGGATGGTACCTCAGATTCCTGCACAGGTCACCCAGGTTCCCGGTTCTGTTGAAACTGATCCCAGAATAGTCCACGCAGCTCCTGTTGATATTACTGAGATTCAGAAACCGTAACACAGATATCTTGGTGAATCTCATCCGGAAGTAAGTGATGTTTCTCATGTCAATGCAATGGAAAGAGTTCTCATCTAAATTTCTGTTGCCCGATAAATCCAGCTCTCGGATACGGCCGAAGAGCCCCTGTTTCCGATCCAGAGTCACGATTGAGTTGTTGCAGAGGCGGAGGTCTGAAAGGGACCAAGGGAGGTGTGAAGAATAGCTCACAGACTTCAGCCGATTGATGCAGAGATCCAAGACCCGCAGGCGGCCCAAACCGGAAATCTCCTCCACGATTTTGGAGAAGCCTTCGAGCCGGTTGGAATCTAAATACAGCCGTTCGAGGCCTGCCAAGGAGGAGAAAGCTCCGGGTGGAACGGTGGCCAGCCTGTTGTTTCTGAGCCACAGTTCGGTGAGGTTGTGCAGGCCATCAAAAGTCCCGTTACAGAGATGGCGGATGGCGTTGAAGGAGAGGTTCAGAGATCTCAAAAGACCGAGCCCTTCAAACGCCCCATCTTGGATGACCTCCAGTCCGTTGTAGTCAAGCCTCAGGCTGGCCAGCCGGGGGAGGTGGCTGAACGCACCCGGATTCAGGGCGGATATCTGGTTGTGCGAGACATTGAGGCTCACGGTGCCCCTGGGAAGGTCGGCCACCAGGTTGTCTACGCTGTGCTGGAAGCGCTGGATGCAGTTGAAGCTGGTTGCGTCGTGGGGGTTCTCAATGCAGTTCCTGTAGCTGTAGCTGGCAGCCGGTGGGGCCAGCAGCACTGAGAATAGCAAGGCCTGGAGTGCGTGGAGGTGGCTGGCAGCTGTCATGGCTGTGATGCGTCCAGAACAGAATCCAGCAAGCATGAACTTAGTGTCTCTGGGGCTCTTTATCATCAGTGGTGCTCCTGGGTCAAGGGGAGCTGAAAATAGATAAAGAGAGATGTACAGTGGTTTTAGCTGAAGTTAAAACTATATAAGAAGCTAAAGTCCAGTATACCAGTGCTTTCTCCAGTCTGTACATTCGTCTGCATGAGTGGATCACGAAGCAAAGCAGAATTATTTCTGTTACATAAAGACACCCTGGATCTGTGCAGCCTGCTCCATGCACAGGAAGACATCTGTTCACAGGACTGTCGTTTTTAATATTGAAAACAAAACTTGATTGGATCTATCGAAACTGACATGCTTTCAAAAACTTGTGAGCTGCAGGCTTGGTGGTCCAGTGGTTACAGAACAGGACTTGCTACTGGGAGGTTCAGCCACTCCCTGTGTGTGACCCTGAGCACGTCACTTCACCTCCTTATGCTTCGGTTGAGACCTCAAACAAACGAGCTCCTATTGGAAGTGACTCTGCAGCAGCAGTTGTTGATGATGCATAGCTCAGCCCCTAATCTCTGTAAGTCGCTTTGGATAAATGTGTCTGCTAAATAATAATAATAAAAAAAATAATAATGATGTTAATATCTGACAGCTGACCGGTGTTCAGAAAGTCAGTTGAGGGTTTTGAGGTTTAGGGTGGTTCTCTTTTCTACGGAAGAGGAACAGAAATCTTTGTTATGATGACAACAGTTTATATATTCACATATCACCCTCGCCTTGTGACACGCGTTTGTCTAACATACCTGAAGAGGTCTGATATGGGTCCTGCTGAATGATCTTGGTTTGTGTTTTCATAGAAAGCTAGGTTAGAGTCAGTTGGGTTAAATGTTACTTTTTTTTTTTAATAATACGGAATTGATTGAAATCGATGCTGGATTCTGAAAACCCCCATGCTACACTGGAAATAAGACATGGTGAAAATACAGCCCTTCACTCGCGATTCTGAGCTCAAACCCACCACTCCAGAAAACAAGCACGCTCACTTTGAGTAAATCTCGATTCAGCACTATTCAATGTTTTATAATAGGGGGAGCACACACCCTCGGGCACACCCTCAGGCACACACACTGACACGTACAGAAGCCGGTTTGCAATCTGTTAAAACAGCATACCTGCTCGATTCCTGCTCCCTTGTCCAGTGCGCTGTGATGTCTCTGTCTCTGTGGTGACTCTGTGTCTGTCTCTCTGTGTCTGACCTGCTTCCTGACAGCGTGTGAAGCCCTGAACAGAAAGAGGAAGGCTCTTCCTTCATTGCCTCGGCGTCGCTTTCTTGTGAGGAGCTTGAGCTCCAGCAACTCCCAAGAAGTGACGACTGGTTCCAAACACGCCCAGGACGACCCCTAGGCACAGCTAGGATACGAGGTTAGCAAGGTCATGTGGCAGATGCTTTCCGAGGCTGTGCTATCCATTTCCCATGCTGCAGTTTATCATGGTTTGCCATGGTTTTATAGTAAATGTTGATAGGTACCATGTGACAGGGCAGAAGCCCTGATGCTGTAAATAGTGGGTGTGTGGGAATGTACAGTTGGCAGGGATGGGGTTAAATCTGTGTGTGTGTGTGTGTGTCAGTGTGTGTGTGTGTGTGTGTTTCTAAGTTGTTGTAAATGGTTTATAACAGTTGCTAGTGAAGGCTAATGCCCAGCCTACAAGTGTTTCGTTCTTGTGTGTTCCTGTTTGTTTCTTGTGATCAGCGTACGCACCAGCCCTTCAACAGCAGGAGTCTCATTCCTGATGATTTTATGAAGCCTACATTTCACGCTAGATTTTAGATTGGAATAAGATTGGTGATAAGGTTCTACCTTGGTCAAATAAATACCATTTAAAATGTGAAATTTGTGAACTATGATTTGTAAAATGCATACTTAGTAACCAACTAACTAACTAAATAAATAAAGTTATTCCACACACACACACACACACACACACACACACACACACACACACACACTCACACACACACACACACAAAGAGCCACACAGAGAGGTATGTGACACAAAGAGACTGTATTTCATTGCAGTGGATTAGACACACAACCGCGAGACAATCAAGCCTTTATCAACATCACTTCAATAGGAGGCACTTTTTTTACACAGAGAATCGTGAGGGTCTGGAACCAACTCCCCAGTAATGTTGTTGAAGCTGACACCCTGGGATCCTTCAAGAAGCTGCTTGATGAGATTCTGGGATCAATAAGCTACTAACAACCAAACGAGCAAGATGGGCTGAATGGCCTCCTCTCGTTTGTAAACTTTCTTATGTTCTTATGTTCTTATGTTCAAAAGCACTGAACAAAACAATCCTGTGAGCTGACTTCATAACCGGGCAAAACACACATTCACCCACAGCTGCAGTCATGCCCGTTGTTCACAGACAGCGTTCTTTGTGTTCTGCCTCATAGCGAGGATGAACGCTGGGGGAATGGCATTGTGGGGCTGATGGCAACCACAGCCATGACCCCTTACAACCTGTGTTGCTGTGTAAAGGCTCACCTTATAAAGGGGGAGCATTGCACTAGATATTGCATTGATTGGAGTCTCATTACAGTATTTTATTTTTCGAAAGGTGGGTGACGTTAAAACAAGTGATGCTACGCGGGCTTGACTCTATTTCTAAATAAAAAATAAAGGTGGGTTATACAACTATGTTGTCCCTCACCTTTCAACAGAATAAATAATGATAATAATTCGAAAGCACAAACAATTGAATACAGCTTTTAGAAAATAAAATGACAAGGACAAGATGAAGAGGTTCTGGTCCGCTCCGGTCCGGTCCTGGAAGGTCTTGGCTCTCAGTGTCTCTTTTGCTCTCTCGCCATCTGACACAGCCCGCAGAGAGGCAGACAAAACATCACCACCCAGTCGTCACAGATCGAGCCCTGCCGGTACAAGAGAGGAGGGGGGGTGTTTATAAAGTTAAACCAGTTTGCTGGTCGTGACCTTGTGTGTTTCAGTGTGTGTGAGGGTGTGTGTGCGTGTGTGTGTGTGTTTCAGTGTGTGTGCGGGTATGTGTGTGTGTGTGTGTTTCAGTGTGTGTGTGGATGTGTGTTTCAGTGTGTGTGCGGGTGTGTGTGCATGTGTGTGTTTCAGTGTGTGTGCGGGTATGTGTGTGTGTGTGTGTTTCAGTGTGTGTGCGGGTGTGTGTTTCAGTGTGTGTGCGGGTGTGTTTGCGGGTGTGTGTGCGTGTGTGTGTTTCAGTGTGTGTGCGGGTATGTGTGTGTGTGTGTTTCAGTGTGTGGGCGGGTGTGTGTTTTAGTGTGTTTTAGTGTGCGTGTGTGTTTCAGTGTGTGTGCGGGTGTGTGTGTGTGTTTTAGTGTGTTTTAGTGTGCGTGTGTGTTTCAGTGTGTGTGTGTGTGTTTGCGTGTGATCGCTGTTCACCTGGATGTGGTATTTTTCTCTCATTCCTGTTCTCATCGCGAGCATGGTGCCAGGGAGGCAGGGCAGGAGGCAGCATTCCCCATAATCCTCTGCAACTCGACAGGACAGGATACAGGGAACAAACGTACCACACAGACCTGGAGCGCGCAACACAGATACACAGAGTCAAATACACACACAGATACACAGAGTCAAATACACACACAGATACACAGAGTCAAATACACACACAGATACACAGAGTCAAATACACAGAGTCAAATACACAGTCAAATACACACACAGATCCACAGAGTGAAATACACACACAGATCCACAGAGTCAAATACACACACAGATACACAGAGTCAAATACACACACAGATACACAGAGTCAAATACACACACAGATACACAGAGTCAAATACACACACAGATACACAGAGTCAAATACACACACAGATACACAGTCACATACACACACAGATACACAGAGTCAAATACACACACAGATACACAGAGTCAAATACACACACAGATACACAGAGTCAAATACACAGAGTCAAATACACAGAGTCAAATACACACACAGATACACAGAGTCAAATACACACACAGATACACAGAGTCAAATACACACACAGATACACAGAGTCACATACACAGAGTCAAATACACAGAGTCAAATACACACACAGATACACAGAGTCAAATACACACACAGATACACAGAGTCACATACACACACAGATACACAGAGTCACATACACACACAGATACACAGAGTCAAATACACACACAGATACACAGTCACATACACACACAGATACACAGAGTCACATACACACACAGATACACAGAGTCAAATACACACACAGATCCACAGAGTGAAATACACACACAGATACACAGAGTCAAATACACACACAGATACACAGAGTCAAATACACACACAGATACACAGAGTCACATACACACACAGATACACAGAGTCAAATACACACACAGATACACAGAGTCAAATACACACACAGATACACAGAGTCACATACACACACAGATACACAGAGTCACATACACACACAGATACACAGAGTCAAATACACACACAGATACACAGTCACATACACACACAGATACACAGAGTCACATACACACACAGATACACAGAGTCAAATACAGTCAAATATTTATATATATATATATATATATATATATATATATATATATATATATATATATATATATATATATATATATATTACATTTTTAAAAGGAAAACTGCTGTGTACCATAAGGTTAAAACATATTGTATTGTATGGATATCTACAGGGATACAGTATATATGTATATATATATATATATATATATATTGTCACTCACAGATGCCCATGTTGTCACAGCAGTCACACACATTGTATATATATATATATATATTGTCACTCACAGATGCCCATGTCGTCACAGCAGTCACACACATTGCTGCTCCAGGATTCTGTACTATTGGTCACTGTGTAGCTGGTGATTGATACCTGCTGCTGGGAGGTGATCACTTCTGGCGGATAGGACATTGCACTGGACCTGCGATTCTATAAACAGACACACAGAGTTTAATACGGACTGACAGGGATACGTTTGCAAAGCTATTAGCTCCATATTGTCATTAGCACAAGGTTGGAGATGGAAATTCAGTGGAGTAGAGTTGAGACAGAGGGAAGGAGACACATCTTCACACAGAGAGCGGTGAGGAGATGGAAAGGGGTGCCAAGGGTTTCCATAGCCATGTTGTTGGGGTTCAATTGTTGGTACCCCAAGTTCTGAGATCAAGCAGCTGTTAGGAACCGGGCAATCTCTGATGGGGTGATTGGCCAATCCAGTAATGCCACAAACCAGCCACAGGATGGGGCTGTTTAGCCTCTCCATATGATTTGATGCTGGGGGGGGGGGGGCAGTTTAATTAACTTTGATCTCTTGTAATGATCAGTTTGGATCCTTGTTTTTTTTTTTTTATTTGAGTCGATATCGATAACGCGTTAGCCGAAGCAAGACATATGCGTTCACTGCTATCAATTTGAATTAGTGGCAGCTTGTAACAAACAGAGATCTTCAGAAAAAGAGAATTCAACATAGGCATGAGCCCGCATTCTAACTAAAAAAAGACCTCATTTTTTTTTAATCAAACATCTTGCCCCCGTTGAATCGGTGCTGCTACGATGGCCCTACACCCTGCTGACACTGTCTTGGCAGGTGTTTCTAATAATTTGTCCCGCCCCTGTTGTGTTGGCCTTATCAATCAGCTTGGTGGATGCTTGTATCGCTTGGCTCCAGAACCAACAGAAAGCCAAGAAGAAAACAAAACCCTCAACGAATCAGAAGGTAGAATCGGATCTGTTGACACAGTGATCTGATAAGCTGGGACGTGATTGCAGCTTCTGACATCCTTTATTTTTTATTAAAGTCTGTAGTTTGAGAAAGGAGAAGTGAGTCGACAGTCACTATAAGAGTATCCTCTCACAGCTCTGCAATATGAGAGAGAGAGAGAGAGAGAGAGAGAGAGAGAGAGAGAGGGAGAGGGAGAGGGAGAGGGAGAGAGAATAGAAAGAAAGAAAGAAAGAGAGAGAGCAATAGAGAGAATAGAAAGAAAGAGAGAGAGAGAGAAAGAGAAAGAAAGAGAAAGAAAGAAAGAAAGAAAGAAAGAAAGAAAGAGAGGGAGAGGGAGACAGAGAAAGAAAGAAAGAAAGAAAGAAAGAAAGAAAGAGAGAAAGAGAGAGACACAGAGAAAGAAAGAAAGAAAGAAAGAAAGAAAGAAAGAAAGAAAGAAAGAAAGAAAGAGGGAGAGGGAGACAGAGAAAGAAAGAAAGAAAGAAAGAAAGAGGGAGAGGGAGACAGAGAAAGAAAGAAAGAAAGAAAGAAAGAAAGAAAGAAAGAAAGAGAGAGAGACAGAGAAAGAAAGAAAGAAAGAAAGAAAGAAAGAAGAAAGAAAGAAAGAAAGAGGGAGAGGGAGACAGAGAAAGAAAGAAAGAAAGAAAGAAAGAAAGAAAGAAAGAGAGAGAGGGAGAAAGAAAGAAAGAAAGAAAGAAAGAAAGAAAGAGAGAGAAAGAAAGAAAGAAAGAAAGAGAGAGAGAGACAGAGAAAGAAAGAAAGAAAGAAAGAGAGAGAGAGAGAGAGTGAGAGAGGGTTACTGTGCTTTTGTTTTTTACCTTTACACTGTTAAGACTTTATCCTAGCCTGAACATACACCAAATCATTCTATTTGTGACCTACCCCCCAGATTGGAACCCAGGCCTCCAGAGGAAGGTGAAAGGCTGGTCTAGTGCATTAACATGAACCCGCTAGCACCACCTAGCCCCCCCAGATTGGAACCCAGGCCTCCAGAGGAAGGTGAAAGGCTGGTCTAGTGCATTAACATGAACCCGCTAGCGCCACCTAGCTCCCCCAGATTGGAACCCAGGCATCCAGAGGAAGGTGAAAGGCTGGTCTAGTGCATTAACATGAACCCGCTAGCGCCACCTAGCCCCTCAGATTGGAACCCAGGTCTCCAGAGGAAGGTGAAAGGCTGGTCTAGTGCATTAACATGAACCCGCTAGTGTCCCCTAGCCCCCCCAGACTGGAACCCAGGCCTCCAGAGGAAGGTGAAAGGCTGGTCTAGTGCATTAACATGAACCCGCTAGCACCACCTAGCCCCCTAGATTGGAACCCAGGCATCCAGAGGAAGGTGAAAGGCTGGTCTAGTGCATTAACATGAACCCGCTAGCACCACCTAGCCCCCCAGATTGGAACCCAGGCCTCCAGAGGAAGGTGAAAGGCTGGTCTAGTGCATTAACATGAACCCGCTAGCGCCACCTAGCCCCCCAGATTGGAACCCAGAGCCCTCTGAAACTGTATGCAGATATATTTCCCATGCACTAACACACAGAAGGAGGCATCCATTAAAGTTGTACACCCATAACCCAAACCCTTTCTAAAACCACCTCCCTTCGAACATCCTCAAACTGCAAGCTCTCTGATACAGAATAAGCCATCGTGACACAAAGACATTTCAGACGGTTGTAGCACATTAATATCGGAGCCTGCTCGGTGTGATAGTGCCGTACAGCCATGCAGAGTGACTTACCTTTCTGGGGCGTGATAGAGGTCTCTTGCTCTGTGGTTGTGAGGGACGGGGGGACAGTTTTTAGTTTTTATACACTCCGTGACATCAGCAGGGCTGGTATTTGCAAAGCTTCCTAGCAACAAAGCTTAGCTGGTAAGTCAGAGTTAACACACTTGCAAAACAAGAAAAGGCGGTGTGCAGTCCGAAAATGTTTCTTTTGTCTTTTCATTCCCCAGTCATTACTCATGAAGGTGTGGAGTGGATTAGCTGTTACTAATATGGGGGCAGCAGTGTGGAGTAGTGGTTAGGGCTTTGGACTCTTGACCGGAGGGTCGTGGGTTCAATCCCAGGTGGGGGACACTGCTGCTGTACCCTTGAGCAAGGTACTTTACCTAGATTGCTCCAGTAAAAACCCAACTGTATAAATGGGGAATTGTATGTAAAAATAATGTGATATCTTGTAACAATTGTAAGTCGCCCTGGATAAGGGCGTCAGCTAATAAATTAATAATAATAATAGTTCCTCTATATAACCGTGTGAGACTTCAACATTTTGTTGGTACCTTAGGCCCCTACATACCCTGAGAGCAGCAAATGCTGGCCTTCTGGTTGCTCCGAGAAGTTTGTGTTTGCTTAGTTCTGCTCCCTGCTTCCAAATAATACGAGGAAGGCTGGCACAGCAGACATTTCAAAATCCATTTTAAAAACATATCTGTGTGAGTCTGCTTGTTTTTGAGCTATATAAAAGTACATTGTAATGTATTGTATTGTAGTGTAGTTTATTGTAGTGTAGTTTATTGTATTGTATTGTATTGTATTGTATTGTATTGTAATGTTTTGTATTGTAGTGTATTGTATTGTAGTGTATTGTATTGTATTGTATTGTAGTGTAGTGTATTGTATTGTAGTGTATTGTATTGTATTGTATTGTATTGTATTGTATTGTATTGTATTGTATTGTATTGTATTGTATTGTAGTGTATTGTATTGTAGTGTAGTGTAGTGTAGTGTATTGTATTGTATTGTATTGTATTGTATTGTATTGTAGTGTATTGTATTGTATTGTAGTGTAGTGTAGTGTATTGTATTGTAGTGTATTGTATTGTATTGTATTGTAGTGTAGTGTATTGTATTGTATTGTATTGTATTGTATTGTATTGTATTGTATTGTATTGTATTGTATTGTAGTGTATTGTATTGTATTGTATTTCTCTTACATGAACCAACTATATAAAAATAAGCACAAACATTCCACCCAGTGATTCTGCATTGGTCATAAACGGATCACATTTCGGGCACCCCTGCACCGGTGGGACGTCCCGCATGTTAAATTGTGGTGCCTATTTGAGGGTCTGAGTGGGGTTTATAATAGGCATTTTATTCCGATCCGTTCTGTGTTCATGGAAAATGGAAAACGTTCTGGAGAATGGCTGCAGTTGTGTGTTGGCAATCCTATTCAAATCTTTCGCTTCTGTTTAAAGAGGAGTCGATTGTGCAGCCATGCCAGGATATTTAGTATGTAAGAGGGTCTGAGTGGGGTACAAGAGTCAGAACCGTTGTGTTTCAAGTCTCTGTATGTTTGGGCAGTGTATGGGATGTTACGTTGTGTCGTATAGGGGCTCTGAAAAGCATATAGGGGCATATAGGGGCTGTGAGTCCACGACCGCAATCTCAATGGAATTCCTTTTCATTGCTATATGCCCTAGATACCAAAAAAAACTAGCTAGGGCATAGATTAATGAAAAGAAGAAGAAACGTTCTTTTCATTGTGCCTCGGAAAAGCTTTTCGAGTTGCTGGTAACCGCTCTGCCCAGACAAAACCCGATAAAAAACACCTTTACAAATAAAAGTGACTTCTGTGTGTTAAAGGTGCAGCCTGTGTGGGTTCTGTAATCAGCTGCATTCACCTTTAAGAAGAGGCTGGCTGTCCCTGGCAGGGAGCCGCTCCCTGTGTTTCTGTTGACTGTGCGCTCGCCCCCATGGAAACTTCAGAAGCAAATTGTTTTCCAACAGCATTTGAGATTCTCGCTGGAGCTCTCTGGCTCTTTTGTAAATATTGCGCCAATGCTGTCAGAGGCAACTGATGTGAAACAGAGAACACCCAAACCACCTAAACAAACCTGAAACTTTTCAAAGGCTGAACTGCTCCCTCACCCCCCTCTCTCCCTCCCTCCCTCCCTCCCTCATCCCCCTCCCTCCCTCCCTCCCTCCCTCCCTCATCCCCTCCCCCCTCCCTCACCCCCCTAAGAAAACGATTGCTCCCTCCAGTCTGCACACAGGGCAATGCTGGCGGGACCGCACTATATAACACTAATATAAAACCCTGTACAGAACTACAGCAGCTATCCACCATGGTGTCTATATAAAGTGCTGATCTAGTGTGCTGGCATTGCCTGCTGTGTGCTGAGCAGAGCCTCGCTGTGCTGTCCTGCACACAGGGCAATGCTGGCGTTACTGCACTATATAACACTAATATAAAACCCTGTACAGAACTACAGCAGCTACCCACCATGGTGTCTATATAAAGTACTGATCTAGTGTGCTGGCATTGCCTGCTGTGTGCTGGGCAGAGCCTCGCTGTGCTGTCCTGCACACAGGGCAATGCATTAATAACATTATACTACACATTAAACCCCTTCAGTTTATTTTCCGTTTGCATTATCTTTCCCTTGAGAAAAAAAAAACTGTTTTGTCAGAAATGTTACACAAACTAGGGTCCGGATTTCATAACTTGGGGCTGCAAGACTTTTGCAAACCTTGCTTCTTGTGAGAAAGTTTCTGAGAAAGTTGTGTGTCGAGAATGTGGTGTAATGTAGTAACCAGTGGTACCGGATAACTGCTGCATGGCTGGCAACAGATGAGTTTGCCTCCTAAATCAAGCCATTATGCTAAAGATAATTACAATTATTAAAGGGTATTTAAGGAGCTTTTTATTGTATTGTGTTGCATGTTCCCATGCTGTTTAATTAAGCTGTGTGTATTGTTTTAAATTTTCAATTGCAGTGCTCTCTGGCTATTTCAAATATAGCTCCAAGTTGGCTCCTCATGTATTTCTCAGAACTGCATTTCCCATCATCCTCCTGTCTCACTGGTACATCAATCTCAGCAGTGTGGAGTAGTGGTTAGGGCTCTGGACTCTTGACCGGAGGGTTGTGGGTTCAATCCCCGGTGGGGGACACTGCTGCTGTACCCTTGAGCAAGGTACTTTACCTAGATTGCTCCAGTAAAAACCCAACTGTATAAATGGGTAATTGTATGTAAAAATAATGTGATATCTGTATAATGTGAAATAATGTATAATGTGATATCTTGTAACAATTGTAAGTCGCCCTGGATAAGGGCGTCTGCTAAGAAATAAATAATAATAATAATAATATGTGAGCAGGAGGATGATGAGAAATGTTGTTCTGAGGGGTCCATGCGGGTACATGGGAAGCCATCTTTGAGGCAGTGGAATGCAATTTAAAAGTTTTTTAAAAAAAGTGGTCAAAATGTAAAAAAAAAAAATTAAAACAACACACACACCTTACGTAAACAATTGTAGCAACACATGGGAACATGTAACACCTTTATCAAATATTATCCATCGCTGATGATGCACTTCCCTAGCAATGGCAATACTGTAGCTAAGCACTCACGGTCACACTTAAGATATTTGCATTTACAGCAGTGTGCAAATGTATTAGAACAGCCCATTGCTTCTTAGTCACTTAGTCATAGTCATTTTGTATACCCTATCCTTGTTAACCAGTGCATATTAAAAGACTGTAATAATTATTAATTATTTTCTTAGCAGATGCCCTTATCCAGGGTTACAGTTGTTACAAGATATCACATTATTTTTACATACAATTACCCATTTATACAGTTGGGTTTTTACTGGAGCAATCTAGGTAAAGTACCTTGCTCAAGGATACAGCAGCAGTGTCCCCCACCTGGGACTGAACCCACGACCCTCCGGTCAAGAGTCCAGAGCCCTAACCACTACTCCACACTGCTGCCCTAATAATACTTTCTCTTTATACTGCAGGGTGTGCAATACAATTATTTTGTTATAAAACAAACAGTTCCCACTGACACACAACCTTTTGAACAAAGTTGCTGGAGTGTTTAAATTGAGTTATGATGTTGCTACAAGGTTGTGTGTTAGCAGGTTCTCAATGACCACATGAAGCATGTGAAGCTAGAGATCTAATATATATATTATAGTTGCCAGCTATAGAAACATGCAACACAGGCTAGGTCATCCATGTCTTAAAAGAAGTAAGAGCTGGCTGCTCCTCATCAACGTCCCTCTTGTTTTGCTGGTAAAGCACTGGTATGCACTGGACAGCGCTGACCCACACCAATATAACATGGTGGCTGGGTTGCACATGTCTGTGAAATTCTCACACCCAGAAGGTTTTTCATGCAGGTTGGTATATAAAGGATATCAGTGACCGACCGCATGAAATGGATTGCAAAGCTTCCTCTTTCTCACTCTAAGACGTATCTGACACCATCGTCCCTTTCCTCACTGCAACGGTGGCACACTGAGAGACAGCACTTCAAAATGCTCAACGAAACAGCCTTGGTGAGTACTGGGGGTGACGGACCCTCTTTCATAGCTTGTCTGCTTCAGGGAAACTTGCGATCTCATCCAGGTGCATCCAACAATCAAGTCTACAGTCTAACTGCGCATGCCTTAGAGTTAGAGTTGGCTTTATTTCATACTGCACATCAATATACAAAACAATTAAAAACAAAGCATTAATATCGCACTGTTATCATACACACACACATTGCACAATAGCACAAAGCCAATGAAATATCTACCTGCTGAAGCGGTTTTTATTTAGCCAGCGAGGTGTTCGGCAATGCACCAGCAAAAGCCACAGGGCAGTGACGTCAGCTCCCTAGCAACAAGCCTCCTGTGCTGGGAATGGATTCTTTCAATGCAGCGGGTTTGTGCGTTTGAGAAAGGAGAGGAAGACTCCTGAAATTAATCGGAGACTGCAGTAGATGAGAAGCAATTACCCTTCGCAGTACGAATTAAAACGGTGTGCTGGTTTGTGTGTGGGTGTACAGTATCTGTTAACCTATTTGTTTTTCTGTGGGTCTCTCGCTATGTCGCGGCCCTCGATATATAGCGGATTTATATTGGGTGGTGTGTGTGTGTGTATATATATATATATATATATATATATATATATATATATATATATATATATATATATATATATATATATATATATATAAGGGCGTCTGCTAAGAAATAAATAATAATAATAATAATAATAATAATAATAATAATAATAATAATAATAATATATATATATATATTATTATTTATTTCTTAGCAGACGCCCTTATCCAGGGCGACTTACAATTGTTACAAGATATCACATTATACATTATACAGATATCACATTATTTTTACATACAATTACCCATTTATACAGTTGGGTTTTTTACTGGAGCAATCTAGGTAAAGTACCTTGCTCAAGGGTACAGCAGCAGTGTCCTCCACCTGGGATTGAACCCACAACCCTCCGGTCAAGAGTCCAGAGCCCTAACCACTACTCCACACTGCTGCCCTATAATATATACACACAGTGGACACTGTTTATAATAATCACATCCGTCCCGGGTGTTTTGATTCTTATAAGCGGTTGATTATTAAAGAAGGGCCGATATGATTACTGTGGTGCAGAATCAAACTTACTATGAGAATGATGAGCGTGTTCCCTGGCTGCAGTGTAACGGGTTGACCACTAGATGTCAGAAGTTCCCGCATGTATGCAAGCCAACCACAAACCCACAGCTGCTTTTCCTTAAGGCGTGATGGATATCAGTCAGTTGGTTAACTGCTTGTTAAATGTGATGACACCTCGATAGAAATGGCTGAGCTGATAGCTTTGTGATGGGGGGGGAGGTATAGAGGCTAAAGGAAGCAGAAGCAACAAAAAGAAACCAAAATTCGAGTAAGAGATAGAGTGTTTGTTCCACATGAAGTACTGTTAGTTTGTGCTCCAGAGCCAGGTTTATTGTGTTTGTTTTATTAGCGGTTGTTTTGACACCGCAGTGTAAGAAAAATAAAACCAAAACCGGTTTAAAACTGTAAATCAAGCCTGATAATTTACACTGTCCTCGGCCTCTCTGTTGCAATTAGCAAAAGCGTGCCATCAGCAGTTTAAATGCAGTATACAGCTGTCAATGGTGCTCAATCACGGAGGACAATACATCAAAACAAGTCCTCGTGGGTAAGCAGCTTACGATCACGGTTATGTTTACTCAAGGCTGCAGAATCCTGTTTTGCTGCAGTATACTTGAGAAACGATCGTCTCGTGAGGGTGCCCTGCGGTGTTACGTGTAATGGCCTTTGAATTAAAATGACATCACAGTGCAGTATTTTACTGTCAGGACCACCACTGCATTTAAGCACCTGTGGTTTACTTATTTTCTGTTGCGATGCAAATCTCACAGTTTTTCATTAAGCGGAGATGCAAAGCTCTGTAATCCTCTTCTCCTCCTCCCCTCCTCCTCTCCTCTCCCCCCTCCTCTTCCTCCCCCTCCTCCTCTCCTCCTCCTCCTCCTCCTCCCCTCCCTACTCTCCTCTCCCCCTCCTCCTCCTCCCCCTCCTACTCTCCTCTCCCCCTCCTCCTCCTCCCCCTCCTCCTCTCCTCTCCCCTTCCTCCTCCTCCCCTCCTACTCTCCTCTCCCCCTCCTCTTCCTCCCCCTCCTCCTCTCCTCCTCCTCCTCCTCCTCCCCTCCTACTCTCCTCTCCCCCTCCTCCTCCTCCCCCTCCTACTCTCCTCTCCCCCTCCTCCTCCTCCCCCTCCTCCTCTCCTCTCCCCTTCCTCCTCCTCCCCTCCTACTCTCCTCTCCCCCTCCTCTTCCTCCCCCTCCTCCTCTCCTCCTCCTCCTCCTCCTCCCCTCCTACTCTCCTCTCCCCCTCCTCCTCCTCCCCCTCCTCCTCTCCTCTCCCCTTCCTCCTCCTCCCCTCCTACTCCTCTCCCCCTCCTCCTCCTCCCCCTCCTACTCTCCTCTCCCCCTCCTCTTCCTCCCCCTCCTCCTCTCCTCCTCCTCCTCCTCCTCCCCTCCTACTCTCCTCTCCCCCTCCTCCTCCTCCCCCTCCTCCTCTCCTCTCCCCCTCCTCCTCCTCCCCCTCCTCCTCTCCTCTCCCCTTCCTCCTCCTCCCCTCCTACTCTCCTCTCCCCCTCCTCTTCCTCCCCCTCCTCCTCTCCTCCTCCTCCTCCTCCTCCCCTCCTACTCTCCTCTCCCCCTCCTCCTCCTCCCCCTCCTACTCTCCTCTCCCCCTCCTCCTCCTCCCCCTCCTCCTCTCCTCTCCCCCTCCTCCTCCTCCCCCTCCTCCTCTCCTCTCCCCCTCCTCTTCCTCCCCCCTCCTCCTCTCCTCCTCCTCCTCCTCCTCCCTCCTACTCTCCTCTCCTCCCTCCTCCTCTTCTCTCTCCCCTCCTCTCTCCTCCTCTCCTCTCCTCTCCCCCTCCTCCTCTCCTCCTCTCCTCTCCTCTCCCCCTCCTCCTCTCTCCCCTCCTCCTCACTCCTCTCCCCCTCCTCTCTCCTCCTCTCCTCTCTCTCCTCCTCTCCTCCTCCTCCTCCTCCCCCCCTCATCCCCCCCTCTACATGCATATCACACAGTAACACTGCTGTGCTCAATATGTATTCAATGAACGTGGATTCACTTTATTGAAACACATTTTCACTAACAGAGAGCACAAAATACTTCATTAAGATATTAGTAAGGTAGTTGTGAAATAATACGCTAATTGGTGTCCCTTAAAATAAGGTGTGATCATAGTGCTTGGAATAGCTGTGTTTGATGGGTTCAATGCTAGAAACATAGCCCAAACTCTAACTCTAATCCCAACCCCAACCTAACCCTAACCCATAGCCCTAACCCCAACCCTAACCCATAGCCCTAACCCTAACCCATAGCCCTAACCCTAACCCTAATACATAGCCCTAACCCCAACCCTAACACTGATACATAGCCCTAACCCTAACCCATAGCCCTAACCCCAACCCTAACCCATAGCCCTAACCCTAACCCATAGCCCTAACCCTAACTCCTAACCCTGATACATAGCACTAACCCTAACCCTAACCCATAGCCCTAACCCTAATACATAGCCCTAACCCTAACCCTGATACATAGCCCTAACCCTAACCCATAGCCCTAACCCTAACCCTAACCCTGATACATAGCCCTAACCCATAGCCCTAACCCTAACCCTAACCCTAATCCCAACCCATAGCCCTAACCCTAACCCCAACCCATAGCCCTAACTCTAAAATCCTAAAAAAAATCATTTTCTTCTTTTACTATTAAAAAAGGAATCCTGGCCATACTGGCAGTGCTTCCCGCAGTCCTTCAGGAGCGTGTTCCACCCGCTGCTGTACTCCCTGATCTTCGTGCTGGGGTTGCTAGGGAACGGGCTGGTCATAGCCGTGCTGCTGCAGTTCAAGCGCACCTGGAACGTGACGGACACTTTCATCCTCCACCTGGCGCTGGCCGACTCCCTGCTGGTCATCACGCTGCCCTTCTGGGCCGCCGAGGCCGTCCACGGCTGGGTCTTCGGAACCGGGCTCTGCAAGTTTGCTGGGTTCACTTTGAAGGTAAGTATCTATTACAGTCTATTGCAGCAGGAGGTTACTTCCTAACCCTAAACACAACCCAACCACAACCCTAACACTAAACCTAACCCTAACCCTAACACTAACACTAACCCTCACCCCAGGAAACCCAAGCTGATATTTTGTAGGAGGTATCTTGATCGTCAATCTTGCCCCCATGATCCCATCCCTTTTCTTTCAGGTGAACTTCTACTGCGGGATATTCTTTCTGTGCTGCATCAGCTTTGATCGCTACCTGTCCATCGTCCGTGCAGTCCAGGTGTCCAGCCAGAGGAAGGCCATGGTGGTCAAGGCCAGCTGTGTCACTGTGTGGGCTCTCTCCATCCTCATCAGCTTCCCGGACCTCATCTTCCTGAAGGAAAAGAAGTTCAAAAACATCTCCACCTGCTTTGATGGCTCCACAATTCCCTGGCAGCTGATCCTGTCGTTCAGACTGATCACTAGGTTCATATTCCCATCCACGGTCATGATCTTCTGCTACTCCGAGATCCTGCACAAGCTGAGATGGTCCCAAGAGCTCCAGAAAAGAAAAGCCATGAAAGTGATCCAGGCTGTGGTGGTGGTCTTCTTTGTGTGCTGGACGCCCTACAACGTGGTCATCCTGGTGGATATGTTCTTGCATGAAGGGTTCCTGGAAAGCGGGGATCGTCAGAGATGCTACCTGTTCGTGGCAAGAATCCTCTCCCTCAATCTGGGTTCCCTCCACTGCTGCCTGAACCCCATTCTTTACACTTTTGTCGGGGACAAGTTTCGGAAGAACCTCTTTCAATTGATCCGCTCCTGGGTCTTCAACATCCAGAGGAAAGCCAGACCAAGAGACAGTCAGGGCAGATTTCTTGGATCGGTGGACACCTTTGCCACTGTAAACACGACCAGAATGTAACACTGCTCTGTTAAAATTTGGATTAAGCATCTTTACATACAATCAGCACTGAGATCTCATCTCAGATGAGATAACAGGCGGCAGATGTCTGCAAGATAGCAAGTTTTAATATATATATATATATATATATATATATATATATATATATATGCAGTAGTGTGCAAACTTATTAGAGCACCCCATTGCTTCTGTAGTTTTGATTTGTTGTGTGTGAAATCAAATCACTGGAAGTGAAAATCTTGTCCAGATGTTTTGCATCAACTAGAATTTTAGACTTGATACACAATAATGAAAAAAAAACAACTACATGAACATAATTCTGATCTTTTATTTAACATCATGTAATGAAAGAAACTACGAAATGAAAATTGTGAAAAATGTCTCCCGGCTGCCTTAACAGTAGTACAGGATTATTTCATGTTAGATTTTCGAAATGTCACACTTGTCAGTTTTTCGTTAAGTACATGGAAAAAACTCTATGTGATTCAATATGTTAACCTCACATTATTCTGCAGGTTTCATTCGACTTTATGAAGCTAAATGAGTTCATTCTACGGGGTGATGATGCAAGACTTTTGGCCAGAGCTGTCTGCCCGTGCTCCTTCATTGCTGGCTGTGTCACATGGTTGTGTTTTTGTTACCTGCTTGAATAAACCCTCTCAACTCTGCTTCTGTGTCTTGCCTGTGTGTCAGTGGATCACCTGCACACTCATCTGTGTTTAATAAGATCTGTGCAAGCCTGACCAAGCAGGAGTTTCATTAGAAATAAAATGTTTGAGTAAGCTGCAGAAACAGTAAGATGCTATGACAATACAACACGCTCAAGAACATATTTCATGGGATAATACATTCAACACAGAGTCTTCTGCAGAGTCAGCAGGTAGGAAGCATCCTTCTCACAGTCGATAGGGACTTCGTTCCCTGTGTCTCTGAGCTCCCGTGCAACGCGTTTGAGGAAGTTTGCACAGAAGATATTTCATCTGAAGCTCAGGGTGGAAATGAAAGCGCTGATCAGAATTTTTAAAAAGTGTTTTTTGTTTTTATGATGCGGTGACTAGTGCTAACACTCCCCCCCCCCTCCCCTCCGCCCCCCCCCCACCTCCCCTCCGCCCCCACCCTGTCCCCATGCTCACAGAACACAGCAAAACTGCTTCTCTGTAGTTAGAGAGCTAGTTTACCTTATAAAAGTTTCCCATAGTAAAAACACAGCAAATTGTAATCAAGCATGGTGAAAGCATGGTAAAGCATAGGGAAGCATTGTAAAGCACAGAGAGGTCTGGTAAAGCATAGGGAAGCATTGTAAAGCACAGAGAGGTCTGGTAAAGCATAGGGAAGCATTGTAAAGCACAGAGAGGTCTGGTAAAGCATAGGGAAGCATTGTAAAGCACAGAGAGGTGTGGTAAAGCATAGGGAAGCATTGTAAAGAACAGAGAGGTCTGGTAAAGCATAGAGAAGCATTGTAAAGCACAGAGAGGTGTGGTAAAGCATAGCGAAGCATGGTAAAGCACACAGAGGTGTGGTAAAGCATTTTTAAAACACATGACAAACTCTGGTTAATGCATATCATAACCCTGGGAAATATGCAAAATGACGTTCAAAATTGACCTTGGTAAGCTTTTATAAGGGTAGTGTGCTGTGAATAAGTTAGAATAAGGAAAACAAAAGGAACTGTTCATAGCACATCATGCAGGAAACACATAGGTGAATATACTATTATGTAATAAAATATAGATAGATAGATAGATAGATAGATAGATAGATAGATAGATAGATAGATAGATAGACAGATAGATAGATATGTATATTTGAATATATATGGGCTGGTGTGAGCCCTTTGACTCTCAGCAGTTTCAAACGCCATGGCTTGAAAGAGGCAGTCTGTATTGAAGTGGTCGCTTCCTCTAATTCAGTTTCAGTAGTTCAATCATGTGTCTTTAGTCTATTAGCCCAAAGCCGTCAAGCATCAAACAGGAGCGTTCACTCAACCAGACAGCACTCCCTGAGGAACCATGGGACAGAACGAAGACTATGTGAGTGCGGTTTGATCACTGTGTTACGAATGCCAAAGAACTGACTTACAATGCTTTTAATAGAAAGAGAGAGGGCATTTATTGTGGGGTGAAAAGAGAGAGAGAGAGAGAGAGAGAGAGAGAGAGAGAGAGAGAGAGAGAGAGAGAGAGAGAGAGAGAGAGGGTTACTGCGCTTTTTTTACCTTTAAACTGTTTTTGATGAGGAACTTTTTCTTCATGACCCACACATTTTTATTTTCTTTTAAGTGTTTTTTTTAATTTTTTTTATTATTTGTCAAAATGTTCTGCAGATTACAACACTTTATGGAAGCATTGCAAAGCACAGAGAGGTCTGGTAAAGCATAGGGAAGCATTGTAAAGCACAGAGAGGTCTGGTAAAGCATAGGGAAGCATTGTAAAGCACAGAGAGGTCTGGTAAAGCACAGGGAAGCATTGTAAAGCACAGAGAGGTCTGGTAAAGCATAGGGAAGCATTGTAAAGCACAGAGAGGTGTGGTAAAGCATAGGGAAGCATTGTAAAGCACAGAGAGGTCTGGTAAAGCATAGGGAAGCATTGTAAAGAACAGAGAGGTCTGGTAAAGCATAGGGAAGCATTGTAAAGCACAGAGAGGTCTGGTAAAGCATAGGGAAGCATTGTAAAGCACAGAGAGGTCTGGTAAAGCATAGGGAAGCATTGTAAAGCACAGAGAGGTCTGGTAAAGCATAGGGAAGCATTTAAAGAACAGCAAGATATGGTATTGAAAAACATGGCGAACCATAGTATAACCATGGGAAAAGTCTGATAAAACTGCAAAAATACAGTGCAGAAAAATAAGGATAGCTACAGTAATCCTTTAAAAAAAATGATACATATATAAATTGCTGCTGTATTTCTTCACACAGTACTATTCTTATTACAACGAATCCTATACTGACTACCCAGAACAAACCCACACTGACTCGGAGCCCTGTAAACTAGACAGCACCTGGAGAATCAACCAGTCCTTCATGCCGGCTGTCTACTCCATGATCTTCCTGCTAGGGCTTCTGGGAAACCTCCTGGTGCTGGCGGTGGTCTCTCGCTACAAGCGGCGTGCGTTCTCCCTGACGGACACCTTCCTGGTTCACCTCGCCGTGGCAGACCTCCTGCTGGTCGTCACCCTGCCTTTCTACGCCGTCCAGTACACCAGCGGCTGGATCTTCGGCTCCGTGGCGTGCAAAATCACCGGCTGGATCTTCTCCGTGAATTTATACAGCACCGTTCTCCTCCTGGCCTGCATCAGTTTCGACCGCTACTTGGCCATCGTCCACGTGGTCCAGCTCTCCTGGAGACAGAACTCGTGGTACGCCCACGTGGCCTGCGCCGTCATCTGGGCGGTCTGCTCGGGCCTCTCCGTGGTCGATTTCTATTTCCACCGGGTCCTGAAGCTCAAGCAGCTGGGCGGGGCCAGCGTCTGCATGAACGACTTCGACTCCCAGAGCGCCGACCACTGGAAAGCGCTGCTGCACATGCTCAACCTCGTCCTCGGGTTCGCTCTGCCCCTCCTCGTCATGCTCTATTGTTACATCATGATCTTCCGCTCTCTGTGCCACACCCCCCGCTTGCAGAAGCAGAAATCCCTCAAGGTGATCGTCTCCATCGTGGTGGCCTTCATTCTCTGCTGGGCGCCCTACAACGCTTTGCAATTGGTCGAAGGCTTGGTGAGAGTGGAGGCGATTGGCCGAGGGTGCGCGCTGGAGAAGGCCCTGGATGTTGGGATTTTGGTGACCCAGAGCTTGGGGCTGGCGCACTGCTGCCTCAACCCGCTGCTGTACGCGTTCGTGGGCGTGAAGTTCAGGAAGGAGCTGGCACGGTTGTTTAAGAGCTTAGGGGAACTGTGTCGCCGTGGCCAAAGGTTCAACTCCAGGAACGGGAGCAGCAGCAGTTGCAGCAGGCTACACAGATCCACAAAAAATACCAGCTCAAGAAACTTCAGCTCAGACAGCGAGACTTCCACCACTGCTTACTCCGTGATGTTCTGAAGCCTGGTGGCCCAACGACCTCCATACCATTCTAGACCACAGGCCAACATACAGCAGTGTGCAAATGTATTAGAGCACCTCAAGATTTGTCATTGATCTCCTTTATAGACCCGCCTGCATGAAAACCTCAGAGTGTGAGAATTTCAATTTCCGCTATTAGTGATAGAGAAACAACAGGCTCTCAGATGTGTGAAAATGTTAGACCGCTTTGTGCTTTAATTAATTAGACCTCTTAAACAACTTCTATAAAGTATCATTCTTTTTTTATCATTTGTGGTCGTGTGTTCCTTTTCTCTTACTCTTAAATGAATTGCATGGGTGGCCTATTGAAGTCATCAATTAAATTAGATCATCACTAATTTGCCTATTTGGACAATTTCCCCAGATTTTCAGTTCCCGTGGTTTGACTTCACACACACAGGAAATAAAAACTACAGAAGCAATGGGGTGCTCTAATACGTGTACACACTGCTGTAGGTTTAAGTCATCAGGCGTTTGAGGATCCATTTATATATAAGTATGGGGCTCTGATTTTTGGGTTAGATAATGCCCGTTTCTACCCCCGCTGGATTTTTTAAAGGTTAAGTGTGATTTGACCTGTAAACGGTGTCACAAATTGAGTTGCAAACCTAACAGATTTCTCCTTTAAGTTATGTAGCTATTCTCACACCCGGCCATAGCAGCCTTCTCTTTCTGATTTAAAAAGCACGCTATTCTGCATTGCTTTCTATTGATTTTCGATTTCTTAAGAGGGTCAGCATAGTTTTTGTTGAGACATTAAAAAGGTAGGAAAAGGCGAAAAACGCTTACCCTTTAAGAAAACTGTCCCGTTTACCTCTTCCAAATCTTAGCTTTTAAAAAAGAGTTTCTAAAGAAACCCGCAATGGAGAAGTGAGATGTTGAAATACATATTTCCTGTGGAGGTATCGTTAAAAATATGCATTCGAAAAACTGACCATCTGTTTTTCAGTTTCCAGAATACAGTTTACATGGTCTTGCTTCATCGTTCATCTTAACAAAGAGACCATTGTTTACATGTTATTTTTTCTTAGTGTTTTGGAGATGTGTTTGTGTTCTACATCAATGACAAACTGAATCTATTTAGCCTGGAACAAGGAACTTGATTGAAGTCTGTAAAATTTAAATGTATTAACTCGTTATTATGCAGACGCTTTTATCCAAAGAGACTCGCAGAGAAGAGGGGGTGAACTATGCATCATCAACAACTGCTGCTGCTGCTGCTGCAGAGTCACTTCCTTGTTTGTTTTCGGTGTTGACAAATCATAGTTAGGGCTGAATTTGCGAAATTAAAATGTATTAAAACTGAGCACTCTCTTTAACTTCGTGTGTACCAGCTGTCGGGTTATATCATGCTGTATTTTGAGGTTTTTTTTGTCAGATCTGTCTAGCAGGTGAAGGTACAGGACTGAAAATGTATTATTTTCTTGAATACAATCACGAAATCATTAAAGTACGGAATTTACTTGAAACTGAATGCTTATGGAAATACATTTTTAAAATCCAATGAAATCACTTTTTTTTTTTTTTTTTTTTGCAGTGGTCGCTTTTTACAAATAAAGGCTGATTTTGATTAATTAAATTCATACCCGTCTAGGTAGTTGGAATATTTTATTTATTAATAACATCAAACAGTATTTGGTAAAACTTTCCATGAGGCGTCTCTGATTCCTGTGTATTTGCATCAGAGTTACTTAGTAAATACAGTACATGTGTGCTTACACATCATGCAGGTTACAATGGACTGAATGTGAACAGCTTTTTGCTTGAACCCTAGCCCTTCTCTTAAACAATAATGTTCTTGCATACATCATGCAAAAATATTTACCCGTGAATCACATAAGAACATAAGAACATAAGAAAGTTTCCAAACGAGAGGAGGCCCCATTCAGCCCATCTTGCTCGTTTGGTTGTTAGTAGCTTATTGATCCCAGAATCTCATCAAGCAGCTTCTTGAAGGATCCCAGGGTGTCAGCTTCAACAACATTACTGAGGAGTTGGTTCCAGACCCTCACGATTCTCTGTGTAAAAAAGTGCCTCCTATTTTCTGTTCTGAATGCCCCTTTATCTAATCTCCATTTATGACCCCTGGTCCTTGTTTCTTTTTTCAGGTCAAAGAAGTCCTCTGGGTCGACATTGTCTATACCTTTTAGGATTTTGAATGTTTGAATCAGATGCATAACATTTTGTAATGCTGTGTAAGCACACCTGTAAATTTACTCAGTAACTACAATGTAAATACACAGTAACACTTCATGGGAAGGGGTAGGGGTAGGGGGTAAGGGGTAGGGGTAGGGGTAGGGGTAGGGGTAAGGGTTAGGGGGTAGGGTGATATGCAAAAATAGTTACACATTAAGTACACTGTAACTATGTATAATAACATTGTAATGATGTGAAAGTGTTCCCTCTTTTCATTCTCACTCAGCTTTTAGAAATGATTGCCATGGTTACTGGGGTGGTTAGCTGCTAAGCCTGGTAAAGGATGATCTCAGCCAAAGCAACAGTGTTGAACAACTTGAACGCATAGTAACAGGATATGAAACGGGAAGAAACGGTAGATTTGAAACTCGGATTCTGTAGCTTTTATTCGACCACTAGAGGTGGCTGATGTACTAGCACTGGCGCCAAGGCAGAGAATCTCAACAGATCGCTCAATAGGAAATATGACAGGTGGGAGTTATCGTAGGATTGACGGATTATCTTCTATTGAAGCTGCAGCAACTCTGACGCTGTTAAAATAAGTATATTATAACACGAGCATACATACATATATATATATATATATATATATATATATATATATATATATATATATATATATATATATATATATATATATATATATATTAAATCAGTTATAAAGAAATATTTAAAACCCAATACAGACTAAAGGCTAACTTTGACTGGTGGCACTACCAAAAATAAATAAATAAACAAATAATAATAATAATAACAAATAAAAAATATAAAAACTAGCCATGGCTCAGGAAGCTAAACAGAATATGAATTATGAAACACATAATCGGAATTATTAAATCCGGTTTTTAGTTAGTTTGTTTGTGCTGTTAACTTGCTCAGCGCCCTGTTTTGTACTTATAAAAAACTTGAATAAAACAGCAGAACACCGACATGGTCTTATCAATATCTTGTCATGTCTTTAAAATACTGCATATATTTTTAAAAAGAGTCATTTGTTTCCGCCGGCTTTTAGCTGCTGTAGGTATTAATAGCAGGCACTTTGTTCTAGCCGTGATAGTTAACAATACAAAAAGCGCTGTGCAGAAATCTAATTGTAATCAAACTTTGCAAACGCCGCATTCTCCTGCTGTTGGTTTTTTGCATTGCGACAGACGCTTTGCAGCCCTCGCAAGGTGAAACCCCAGAGTTAATTATAAGCGCACAGATACATGTTAGTTCGTTTCAGGTCTTTCTTGCGGTTTTGTGTAGCAGAAAAACAAACTTATCGAACGGATCCTGCAATCGCGGTCCTGGAGGGTCATTGCAGTCCGGCTCAGGTGTAAGGAGACCGGAACGGCTTCAGGGCCTGAATGGAGGGATCATTGATTCAGATCAATAGTTTGGAACAGGGGAACAGATCCGGAGTGAGAGGCACGGCTTTGGACACCCCTGCTCTAAATGAATAGATTAAGTGAGTGCTTGGACGTGTCTCTGCCAGCTGAGTTTGCCTGGGCTGAAATGGCAGTTTAGTTTGGGGTGGGTGAGTGAGTTTCTTTCACTCTCCTTCTCATCTGCCCACAATTCCCTGCTCACCAGCGCTCCCTAGTGCCAGGAATCCGGGTTTTGAGGATCTGCTTCCTTTCTGTGATAAAAATCGAAAACAGGTAGGATCCACTATTTATGCATCTGTTTATTTTGTTGTTGTTGTCGTTATAAATATTTTCAATCTTATAATACAAACCTATTCTCAGATCCAGAACTTTAACATTCATAGACAGAGATCTAAACCCACACCAGTGAGAATTATTACATCATTGGAACAGTATGATAGATAACAAATATTACAATAATTCTTGAAGTCACTGTAAAGCCTATATATATATATCTATATATATATATATATATCTCAGATCTATGTTTGTAATTATTTATTTTTAGTCTGGCCTACACAACACTATTTTTCTTGGTTCATTTATATTGTTTTCTCTACTGTAACTATTGCAGATTTGTTTCGTGCTGGTTTTTTTTTTAATCCATTTTTCATTTTGTCTGACTTGTTCTGGAGGTTCATTTTGTAGCCTTAATGCAAGCCCCGAACTCAAATTCTAGAACAGGTATCTCTCAGCCCAAGTCCTGGAGAGACCCGGTCCTGTAGCTCTTCAAGGTGTCTTCGCATCAT
This sequence comes from Acipenser ruthenus, assembly GCF_902713425.1. NCBI lineage: Eukaryota > Metazoa > Chordata > Actinopteri > Acipenseriformes > Acipenseridae > Acipenser > Acipenser ruthenus. The sequence goes on along the minus strand of NC_081226.1, from coordinate 37,704 downwards.
CAATGGCTAAAGATCTGGAACACCTGTTAATCTTGACTAATTAAGTCATTGGTGCAATTAAGTCACTGAGAGCTTGGTTGAGATGAAAGCCAGGAGACCTTGCAACTCCAGGACCAGGCTTGGAGAGCCCTGCTCTGGTGTCTTCAAACCCTAGCTCAAATGGGTCCTGCTGTTTGTGTGTGTGTGTGTGTGTGTGTATTCTTCATCAAAATGATTTGCTGGCAGTTCAATTCAAAGTTATATAAGCCTAATAGAAAGCTAACCTTCACAAGATCAACATACACCGAAAGACAGACAGCGAGGGTTACCATGTGACTTCATGTACACCAGGACAGCTTGGGACGTCAGAGCTTTTCAACTCAAACCCGCCCCAATGCATTCTGGGAAGTGTAGTCCTGCTGTGAGAGGTAAAAAGGTACCAGAATGCATTGTGATGTGAGTTGACTAGCCTGAATTGTCCCAAACTGTCCTATGGTAACCCTGCAGACGGAGACACACAGACGGACGCCTCAAGTCTCCACCAATGTCAGTATTTCATCTTTTAAAGACACAGAAGCCATTAGACTGAGAGAGACAGGATGTTGGGTTCCGGCTATATTACGATCCCTCTCGCATGTTTTAATGAATCACAAGACGTATCTTATCTATTGGGTCATCGCTTTTTATCTTCGCTTGAATTTCCTTTCTCGACTCGTGTGTAGGAAGCCACAAAACCCGATCTTCCCTGAAAAAAAAACAGCTCTGATCTGACTTAAAAAGAATTGTTTGTTGCTTATCAGCTTTCAAAAGCGTTTATTTCTTATCTGTAATCTGTGTGTGTGTGTCTGTGTGTGTGTGTCTCTGTGTGTGTGTATTTCTGTGTGGTGAATTACTGTGGTAGTGAAAGCTATGAGAAAGCACCATATTTACAAAATAACAAAAAAAGAAAATATATAGGGATCAGTTCAGTCTCCGTGCCTCAAGCCTGCCCTGGACTAGAGGGAGCACCCTTTCTCTTAGGGGGGTGAGGGAGGGAGCAGTTCAGTCTCCATGCCTCAAGCCTGCCCTGGACTGGAGGGAGCACCCTTTCTCTTAGGGGGGTGAGGGAGGGAGGGAGCAGTTCAGTCTCCGTGCCTCAAGCCTGCCCTGGGCTGGAGGGAGCATCCTTTCTCTTAGGGGGGTGAGGGAGGGAGGGAGCAGTTCAGTCTCCGTGCCTCAATCCTGCCCTGGACTGGAGGGAGCATCCTTTCTCTTAGGGGGGTGAGGGAGGGAGGGAGCAGTTCAGTCTCCGTGCCTCAATCCTGCCCTGGACTGGAGGGAGCCCCCTTTCTCTTAGTTTAACCCTAAATTGATTGATTTCCACAAATAATTAACAATAAATAAACAAACAAATACACAAACGCATCTGCACAAAATATCCTTTATTGACACAAAAATAAAATCAGATGGGTTGAAAATATTACATATTAAGTATCCATGCATTCATACTTGTGTGTTATAAGCGATATTACACTGCTATTGCCAGGGAAGAGTTTCACAAAGAAGTTTCAGGAGTTTCACAATCCAATTCGCTTCCATTCAAAAAAAAAAAAAAAACGAGGAAAAAAAAAACACGTTTATCGCTTAATCACATACAGCCGAGGACAAAAGCTTTGCAGCACCTAGAAAACCATATGAACACACTTTATATTTTATTTAACATCATGTAATCAAAGAAACTGCAACATGATATCACAAAAGTCTACCGGAAGCCATAATAGTAGTACAGTAGCATTTTATATTACATTTTGATTAAAACATGATATGAATCTGCTGTTAGTCATCGCTAATAATAATAATAATAATAATAATAATAATAATAATAATAATAATATTTAAGAACATACTTGTTAATAGATGCTTTCTAATTGAATCCCTAAACTAAAACTGGATCCGAATGAATAAAGGCAGCATTAATATTTACAGAATTGCATATATATCATTAAAATCTTCAATACTATACTGGTCAGTAAATGTGTTATAACTGGATCCTTCAACTAATGTTAGACTAAACAGAATAAATGCACCATTCATATTTACAGAATCATCAATACTATCTATGTACATATCTACACCCTACAGCATGCTAGAGGGACACACTGAGATATTTACAGATTCTCACCCTGGGTTTCCATTAAAATACTGTAACACTTTCCATGAAGCGCCCCTAATGACTGTGTGATTACAGAGTAATTACTTAGTAAATACATGCGTGCTACACAGCATTACAATGTCAGTGTGCATAGTTACAATGCTCTTAATCTGTACATGTTTTGCATGTAACTCCGATGTAAATACACTGTCACTGGAGACACTTCATGTAAGGTGTTAGGCTACTTATAAAATCACTTATTATTATTTATTTTTTAGCAGACGTCCTTATCCAGGGCGACTTACAATTGAAATAAGCTATCACATTATTTTTACAATCTAGGTAAAGTACCTTGCTCAAGGGTACAGCAGCAGTGTCCCCCACCTGGGATTGAACCCACGACCCTCCGGTCAAGAGTCCAGAGCCCTAACAACTACTCCACACTGCTTGCCCACATATATATAGTTATTTCCATATCATTCAGGGATATTTATTTTTAAAAAAAAACTAACATTAAAAATGTTTCTTTTAGCCTACTGTAAAAAAAAAAAAAAAAATGGTGTCCATTTTGCATGGGGTTCTAAAAGCTCTGTGACTGTGCTGTGGCCCCCTGGAGCTTTTCCTCAAAACACTCAGATTCCGGAGTATGACGTATCCCCAGATTCCGACCAATTGGATCCCCTCCTCCCGACCGGCCGGACGTGTTTCTTGATGTTGCAGCCGAGCGTGCTCAAAACATCCAGGAGGTTATTCCGAAACTTCACCCCCACGAAGGCGTACAGGATGGGGTTCAGGCAGCAGTGCAGGTACCCCAGACAGGAGGTGACGGTCTTCCCAATATCCAGGAAATTCTGCATCTCGCAGGTTGGCTCCATCGCTATCGCCGAGACCAGCGTGTCCAAGAAGATGACCACGTTGTAAGGCGTCCAGCACACAAAGAAAGTCACCACCAAAGCCAGGATCACCTTCATGGCTTTTCTCTTCTGGAGGCCTTGGGACTTGCCCAGCGTGTGGAGGATCATGGTGTAGCAGAAGACCATGACCACGGAGGGGAGGAAGAACCCAGCGATGTGGTACAGGAGCCGGGAGAAGAGCCTCCAGTGTCCTGCCGCTTCGATGCTGTAGTTGTGGGAACACTCCGTCCGGCCGTCTCTCCTGACGTCCTTCACGGCTTCCAGGAACACCAGGTCAGGGACGCTCATGAGGAAACAGACCCCCCACACGATCACGCAGCTGGCCTGGACCACCCAAGGCTTCCTCCGGGTGTACATCTGGACCGCGTGGACGATGGACAGGTAGCGGTCCAAGCTGATGCAGCCCAGCAAAAATATCCCGCAGTAGAAGTTCACCTGAAAGAAAGAGGAACATGGGATGAACACAGGAGGCTTGGGGGTCCAGCGGTTAAAGAAAAGGGGGCTTGATACCAGGAGGGTCAAATCCTGGCTCAGCCACTGACTCACTGTGTGTGACCCTGAGCAAGTCACTTCACCTCCTTGTGCTCCGTCCTTCAGATGAGACGTAAAACAAACGAGGTCCTATTGGAAGTGACTCTGCAGCAGCAGCAGCAGAATCACTTACAATAGGAGTCTACCGGAAGCCATAATAACAGTACAAGACAGTATTGCATGTTAGATTTCTAAATGTCACATTTTTCTCAGTTTTTCCATTAAGTATATGGGAAAACTACAAAGAGGAGGTGTGTAATTCAATACGTTAACATAACATTATTCCAGCAGGTTTACTTGACTTTATGTAGCAGAATTAGTTAATTCCATAGGGTGATGCTGCTAAACTTGTGTCCATATCTGTATTGTGCACCCTGCGCTCCACCTTGCTGGCAGGGTCACGTGGCTGTGTTTTGGGGGTTTCTAAAGCACAGTCTCCTCTACCTACACCCTTACCTTAAAAGTGGCCCCTACGATCTTGCAGAGCCCGGTTCCGAAGACCCAGCCGTGGACGGCCTCGGCGGCCCAGAAGGGCAGCGTGATGACCAGCAGGATGTCGGCCAGCGCCAGGTGGAGGATGAAAGTGTCCGTCACGTTCCAGGTGCGCTTGAACTGCAGCAGCACGGCTATGACCAGCCCGTTCCCTAGCAACCCCAGCACGAAGATCAGGGAGTACAGCACGGGCTGGAAGACGCTGTCAAACGACAGCATTGCATGCTGGGTACACACCTGACCACAGCAGGAGTCGCTGGAGTAGTTGTAGTTGTAGGAGTAGTTGGAGTAGTTGTAGTCCTCGCTGTAATTGAACAGATCGTCCCCAGTAAAGGAAGTCTTCTCACCCTTTAAATACAACAAATAGACATGTGTTAGAAAGTAATACAAACATAATCATGAACCATAAAACATAAAACTCAACAGCAGCTTAGCAGACAGAGTTTTTGTCACCCATGAGTCTGACCCCTGCGGTCGAAAACTTAAAACACCTCAGATAAAGAACCATTTCTAATGTAATACTCATTCCGGTCTGTGGCGGCTGCTGTTGATGTGCTGCGCGGGAAACAAGCGGTTTCATTAAAATGACCAGACGAACGAGAGCTCCAGTAAACTACGCAAGTAAAGCAGGCTTTTTTTTCAAGTTGAGGTTCGGTCAAAAGAAAGGAATGACGCGCCCGTCAGCGTGTGCGTGTGCGTGTGCGTGTGCGCGCGTGTGTGTGTGGTAGCGGTGGATGTCTGCTGAAGTCAGAATTGGTCTGTTTCTATGGAAACGTTAAAGGGACTCTGTTTTGAAGGAACAAACAGCGAGCGTGTTAATGAAACCAGGCAGCATCACTTTGTGTTTGAGGAACAGAAACGGGACAATGCCTCTTATTTTAATTAAAGGGAAATAAAACCGTCCCGTCTCCGCGCGAGGGGGAGCTGGGTATCACTTTCCATGGCGTCTCTAATGACTGTGTGGTTACAAAGTGCTTACTGAGTAAATGCATGCGTGCTTACACAGCATCGCAATGTTATTATGCCTAGTTACAATAAAAATATATATTTTTATATAATGCAATAAAAATGCGCATTAAAAATATCATATGGGAGATACTATAATTGAAGAAGGGATCTATGAAAAAGACCTTAGGAGTTTATGTTGACTCAGAAATGTCTTCATCTAGACAATGAGGGGAAACTATAAAAAAGGCCAACAAGATGCTCGGATATATTGTGAGAAGAGTTGAATTTAAATCAAGGGAAGTAATGTTAAAACTGTACAATGCATTAGCAAGACCTCACCTAGAATATTGTGTTCAGTTCTGGTCACCTCGTTACAAAAAGGATATTGCTGCTCTAGAAAGAGTGCAAAGAAGAGCAACCAGAATTATCCCGGGTTTAAAAGGCATGTCGTATGCAGACAGGCTAAAATAATTGAATCTATGCAATCTTGAACAAAGAAGACTATGCGGCGATCTGATTCAAGCATTCAAAATCCTAAAAGGTATAGACAATGTCGACCCAGGGGACTTTTTTGACCTGAAAAAAGAAACAAGGACCAGGGGTCACAAATGGAGATTAGATAAAGGGGCATTCAGAACAGAAAATAGGAGGCACTTTTTTACACAGAGAATTGTGAGGGTGTGGAACCAACTCCCCAGTAATGCTGTTGAAGCTGACACCCTGGGATCCTTCAAGAAGCTGCTTGATGAAATTCTGGGATAAATAAGCTACTAACAACCAAAAGAGCAAGATGGGCCGAATGGCCTCCTCTCGTTTGTAATCTTTCTTATGTTCTTATGTTCTTACAATGTACTCAATGTGTGCATCTTTTTGCATGATATAATCCGAATTTTAATCCTAAACTCTAAACCGAACTCTAAATATATCGCGCACAAAGGTGTACACATGAAGTGCATTGTAACTAGGCATAATAACATTGTAATGGTGTGTAAGCAAGGAGTAACTCATATGTAAATACGCAGCACTCACAGACACTACACATAAAGTGTGAGCCACTCTTTTTCACCGAGGAAATTTAAATCATCACCGTCGCCAGACAGGTCTGCAGAGGGTTTTTTTTCCAGTCCTATAATGGCGGTTGTGAGGTTTAGAATTTAGAATGACTAGTTTTCTAGTGACTGAAAACACCACAGTGTTGCCCAAAGCATAATAAAAACGCAGATAAATAAGCCTGCCGCTATTGCAACTAATTTACATCTGTGTTAAAAACCAAACACGATGTGAATCACTTTTCAGTGCTACGACATTTGGGTGTGTGTGTGTGTGTGTGTGTGTGTGTGTGTGTATATATAGATAGATAGATAGATAGATAGATAGATAGATAGATAGATAGATAGATAGATAGATAGATAGATAGAATCTGAAAAAGGAAAACTGCTGTGTGCCAAAAGGTGCAAAATCTAAAAGAGAAAGGTCAGGCAGGTCCACAAAAACTATTTAGATCTGCTTTTTCCATCCAGCTGACGGAGGACGCCCTGATGTAATAGATATTTGATCACTTATTCACAGGTGTGTGTACCTACGTTACCTTAGTTATTATATACGAGCCTATTCGGAAACTAATGCGAAGAGAAAACGCAATAAAACTCGATCTCATTTGATAACACCTGTACTTAACACCATTTCAACGATCTGATAATCCGGCGATACGAAGCCATGTGTGGGCTTTATACTTTCCATTAACACACCCATTAACACAACAACAAGGTGTGCCACATGTCTTTATAATCTAAACAGTTAATAAACTAAAACAACTGCGCTTCTGTTTCCACGGCGTGAGTCGGACTTGTCCATCACTGGGCTGTATTCTGAAGTCATTTTATTGTGTATCTTGCTCTTAATTGTACTGTAATTTTTTTATATGCATTTTTTGTTTATAACAGTAAGTTATAAACAAAATAATAATAATAATAATAATAATAATAATAATAATAATAATAATAATAATAATAATAATACAATTTCTACTGCTAATAATAATAATAATAATACTTGTAATAACGCTGAAGGGTAGAGCGCTGCTAACTCGTTACATGTAACAGGACTCACCCAGTTTGACATCGCATCGATCATGTTCACGTCCATTCAGTGATTCTGAACACACAAAGGGGTGTTGTTGGTGTTGTTGGTGTTGTTGTTGTTGGTGTTGTTGTTGTTGTTGTTGTTGTTGTTGTTGTTGTTGTTTGTTTGTTTGTTTTGTTTCAGGAACAGATACGATGAGATTCAAAGTCCCTGCTGCCGCCTCGCTCAGATTCTCGCAATCACAGTGGATTGAGATGAGACTGATTGAGAGTTATTAGAGAGAGAGAGAGGAAGCGATGTCATTCACAAGAAATTGAGAGAGAGAGAGAGAGAGAGAGAGAGAGAGAGAGAGGAGAGCATAGCTGCAGATTGTAGAGTTCACACTGAAAGACTGATCAAGTGCATTAACATTAACCCGCTAGCGCCACCTAGCCCCCCAGATTGGAACCCAGACCTCCAGAGGAAGGTGAAAGTCTGGTCTAGTGCATGAATTAGAGCCAAGGGGCTAGGAGGGGGGGAGCAGTGTGTCCTGGTTTAGTGGTTAGAGCTGAGGGACTGGGAGGGAGGGGAGCAGTGTGGCCTGGTCTAGTGGTTAGGGTTGAGGGGTTAGGAGGGAGGGACAGAGGGAGGGACGGTGGGAAGCAGTGTATCCTGGTCTAGTGGTTAGAGCTGAGGGACTGGGAGGGAGGGGAGCAGTGTGACGCAGGTAAGTCTATCAGTATTAGATCTAAAAACCAGAGTTTGTTTTTTCACTTTTTTTAATATCAGTTACAAAAAAAGTAAACCACAGCAAATATATATATATATATATCCTGTTGCGCATGGTTTAGTTTCCTGCTGCTGTTTGTTAACACCTAAGCACTGGAGAATTGCAGGACTAGATACAGAAGCAACCATTCTACAAATTTGAAATAATCTATTCAGACTTTACAGATAAGAGCGTTTTTTGGTTTAAAAAAACCTTTAATCCACTCCACCAATGATCCAGTAACAAACTATAGCCAAGGGTTTAATATTGATTTTCTTATTTATTATCAGTGGCAACGTTATCACTGCACACTTTGAAAAGGGGGCTGGTTCATTATCTTCACTGTGCTCTGAGAAGGGGGCTGGGTCATTCTCTTCTCTGTGCTTTGAGAAGTGGGCTGGTTCATTATCTTCACTGTGCTTTGAGAAGGGGGCTGGTTCATTATCTTCACTGTGCTTTGAGAAGGGGGCTGGGTCATTCTCTTCTCTGTGCTTTGAGAAGTGGGCTGGTTCATTATCTTCACTGTGCTTTGAGAAGGGGGCTGGTTCATTATCTTCACTGTGCATTGAGAAGTGGGCTGGTTCATTATCTTCACTGTGCTTTGAGAAGGGGCTGGTTCATTATCTTCACTGTGCTTTGAGAAGGGGGCTGGTTCATTATCTTCACTGTGCTTTGTGAAGGGGGCTGGTTCATTATCTTCACTGTGCTTTGAGAAGGGGGCTGGGTCATTCTCTTCTCTGTGCTTTGAGAAGGGGGCTGGTTCATTATCTTCACTGTGCTTTGAAAAGGGGGCTGGTTCATTATCTTCACTGTGCTTTGAGAAGGGGGCTGGTTCATTATCTTCACAGTGCTTTGAGAAGGTGGCTGGTTCATTATCTTCACTGTGCTTTGAGAAGGGGGCTGGTTCATTATCTTCACTGTGCTTTGAGAAGGGGGCTGGTTCATTATCTTCTCTGTGCTTTACTACCCTGCACTGTGCTTTTACTAGGGGGATACCACAGCAGTACACTCTGTTCTCTAAGGGACAGACTGCAAGGTGTCTCATATTGTCACACTTAGTCAAGTCTCAGTTCTGGTTGTGAGACTTCAAGGACTCAAAGTGAACATGTTGAATTCCCTCGCTGGTCGCACAGCTCTCCTGCTCTGAGTCTCTCTCAGTGTTTGAGTGGGTAGTGTTAACCTGGGTCTGGTGGAACATTTACTGAAAACCTGCCTGCCTGCCTCTTAGCTCCGTGGGCTCCGAGAGCAACGTGTACCCAGAGGAAGATGCAGAGAAATCAGCTTCGAATGCAAATACCTGCTGGGGATCCCCCAACACCCATCCTGTAACCTTTGTGCAGCTCTGGAACATCAGTTTGAAATTCCACTTGTGCGTGTCTGTGTGTGTATGCATGTGTCTTTGTGTTTGTGTGTGTCTGTTTCAGTGTCACTTTAGATTACAATGGATGCTTGTAAGTGTATAATTACATTGTAATAGACGGGTAATTACAGATGCTTTTTATATATGGAAACTGCTTATGGTGACACTTTACATTAAATCACTGTGTGTTTACATACAAGTTCCTTAGTAAATGTGTATGTATTTGCATACAATTACAATGTTATTATGCATAGTTACAATGCATTTAATGTGTAAATCTATTCAAAATATGTGTTAACTACAGTGCATTCATCACTAGCACTCATCACAAAATACACCCGTCCGTCTGTCCGGAATGCTGAAGGTAGGCCTGGTGGTCCACTGGTTCAAGAAAAGGGCTTGATACCAGGAGGTTTAATCCCACTGACTACCTGTGTGCGACCCTGAGCAAGTCACTTCACCCCCTTGTGCTCCGTCCTTCAGATGAGACGCAAAAGAACCGAGGTCCTATTGGAAGTGACTCTGCAGCTGCAGCAGCGGTTGATGCATAGTTCACCCCCCTAGTCTCTAAGTCTGGTAAATGACGCCGGTCTGAATGTTCTCGCTGCCGATAGTTAAACAGCGTTTCGGGGGTGGAATGCCCCGAGTCAGTTCTGAAATGTCCCTGGATTCAGATCTGAGTCTGAAATTGACACTTGGTGTTTTTCACAACCAACACCTCCGGTGTATTGAACTGCCCTAGCTCTGTGTCCCATCCCACTCTTAAAAAAAGATGCCCGTGCATTTACAGTAAACGCTCACAGCAAAACAATTACGCATTGTTACAATGTTAGTGTGCATCGTTACAATGGACTTGCTGTGGAAATCCTTTTGCATGATAAATGTAAGGACACAATTGTATCAGAAAGGGGTTGGGGTTAGAGTTCTAGAGTGTAAAATCATCATCACATGAAGTACATTGTAACTCTATAATAACATATACTTACATATATATTTACTAAGTACTGTGTAAATACACAGTAATTAGAGACACTTAAAGTAAAGTGTTAACTATATCTATCTATCTATCTATCTATCTATCTATCTATCTATCTATCTATCTATCTATCTATATATAGATATATAATATATAGATAGATAGAGATAGATAGATAGATAGATAGATAGATAGATATTGATATAAATATATACCGAGCATCAAAAGTAAGTTATCACTATTATAACACATTTATTTTCGAAAAAAAAAATTAGGTATATAAATGAAGGACATTGACGAAATGTTTTTGGTTTCTTTTTTATCCCTCGATCATTCATCCTTGACCATGACACGCCTGAGTGACTGTGACTGAAGCAGATGCACTTAATCACCTAATTAGTGAGACAGTTGATAGGACGCTGGATATGGAGTGATTTCAGCTGTTGAATTGCAAGCTTGAATAAAAGCAATAAAGAAAATCACAGAAAATAAAGCTACACATCTGTCAAGAGAGCAGCACCTTCTTGCGATCGGGATATTGGAGGCTGGACGAGGGCAGCGTGCTGTGGCTCGCCGTCTGGGTGCTCACAGCCATCGATTTCAAACCTGGCGATTTCCTAACCAGACACACTCTGTCAATGACAGAGTCACGAACTGGGAGACCAAGAGTCACAACACCTGCCCGAGATCGACAGATCATTTTGCAGGAAAATGCGTTTGTCATTTTTCGATTACATCTGGTGTAATTTTATCCAAATATAAGTGATACGTTTCTTTTGATGCTCAGTGCATTATATATATATATATATATATATATATATATATATATATATATATATATATATATATATATATATATATATATATATATATATAAACAAAACCAAACGTTAAAGTGATAATCAAGGTGAACAAGCACAACATGAACAGAGAATATTTGGGACGTTTCGGACATGAGAGTCCTTCATTAGCTAAGATGCCGACTTGGCACAGGTGCAAAATCTAAGCCAATCTGCCTTCACTTTGAGTTTCAGATTGTTAAAATGTACCATCCAGACATCCGCCACCTGTTATCTCATCTAGCTATCTTATCTGAGATGAGATCTCAGTGCTGAACGGTTTTTTTGCTTGTTTTTATTTTGCATGTCCCTCTTGCCCCAGTGCTATGAGAATGTTTTTTCACACCTCTGCAGAAACAGGCTAGTGTGGTTTCCCTCTTTTAATCGTTTCTGCTAAACGCGCAGGGGTTGTGGGTAGGTTTGCAGAAATAAGAGCTGTTTTCAAAGACAAGGTGTGCTGTTCGGTTTGGCGATGACTAAACCGAGCGTGCGATTACGCCCACCACACGCACTGAACCCTGGGTAGTGGGTGCTTGGTGCCCTCACCCCCTTACTACCCCACCACCTTCGTCTCCCCCTCACTCCTTCTCTCTCTATCTCTCTATAACTGACTTTATATTTACATCATAGTTACTGAGTAAATGCATGCATTCTGCACAGCATTACACCGGTTACAGTGGACTTCATGTGGAATAGTTTTTGCACAGTTGTATCAGAAAAGGGTTAGGGTTATATCGTGCAAAAATATTTACACATCAAGTGCATTGTAACTTTGCACAAAGGAACACTGAATGAATCCACGCGAAGAGGGGGGCTGTATTCGAAATGAATGGCTTCAGAGCAGAAGATATTCGCGTGCGATTCCTGTGGTGATTTGAAGGTGTTGCCGTGTCGTCTCTTCTATGATGGTGACCTTTGTCCTCCTGCTGTTTGACAGCACAGTATTGACCACACCCTGCAACAGCGACCGCACTGTCATTTTACAAAGTGCTGTCTTTGTACGAAAGCCGGTCTTAAAACTCTACGAGGCAGGTTGAAAGGTTGGATTCTTTCAAGTCTAAACTGAAAACACGCTTTTAAAAAAAACAAACAAACGTGCTTTTAGATAATCGTTTGTAACTTGAGTGCATTGCATATTTGAGTTATTTTTAACTTTGGGCTGCCATGGGGTGTAGGGAGGGCGCTATATAAAAATTCATTTGTTTTGCACTGTACTGTTTTTGGTAAAATTGCATTAATATGATAGAGAGCTGATCCTTCTGCAAGGAGATATGATAGACTGCTTATAGGCTGACCCTGATCAGCAGTCTAAAAAAAGTATAATGATAAAATATGTTTTAGTTTTTCATGTTTCTGTGCTTTTACCAGAGGGGATAGCAAAGCAGTACATTTTGAGAAGGGGGCTGGTTCATTATCTTCTTTTTTTTTTTAGGAAGGTGAGATATGAAATTAACAACTTCTCTTAGGACTGTGAGCGAGGGGGAGGGGTGGGGGGGGGGGGGGGGGAGTGTGAAACTAACAGGTGCAGAACAAGACGTGTGCAAAACGATGCCATCGCCTCACCACAAAAATAGCGTGATCTTGATAATATGGTTAAGCTTTTTAATAACGACAGCAAGTTGAACTCGGATTGATTTGGCCGATTCCTTCTGAGCAGAAACAACCACCACAACACATTGAGACTTATAGAGCACCTTGAGTAAAATCTCTCTCTCTCTCTCTCTCTCTCTATATATATATATATATATATATATACACACACACACACACACACTAGTTTGTAAATGTATTAGAGCACCTCAAGATTTGTCATTGATCTCCTTTCTATACCCGCCTGCATGAAAACCTCTGGGTGTGAGAATATCAATTTCCGCTCAGTAATCAGTGAAAGAGAAACAATAGACACTCGTGATGAGTGAAAATGTTTGACCGTTTTGTGCTTTTAATTAATTAGGCATCTTAAATAACTGAAAATTCTCCTGCGCTTTATATTATGTGGGGCTCCGTGTTCCTTTTCTCTTGCTGTTTTTAAAAGACTTGCATGCGTGTACCCTTGAGCAAGGTACTTTACCTAGATTGCTCCAGTAAAAACCCAACTGTATAAATGGGTAATTGTATGTAAAAATAATGTGATATCTGTATAATGTGAAATAATGTATAATGTGATATATTGTAACAATTGTAAGTCGCCCTGGATAAGGGCGTCTGCTAAGAAATAAATAATAATAATAATAATAATAATAATAATAATAATAATAATAATAATAATAATAATAATAATATTTCTTAGCAGACGCCCTTATCCAGGGCGACTTACAATTGGTAATCATATTCAAATATCATATTCAAATATCATTAAATATGCCTATCTGGACAATTCTCCCCAGATTTTCAGTTCCAGTGGTTTGATTTCACACGCACAGTAAATCAAAACTACAGAAGCAATGGGGTGCTCTAATACATGTGCACACTGCTGTATAAATACCTCATCAGGTAACGCACAGTTGTTTAGAGTATTTTACAGCACTGCAGAATCACTCTGAATCGAATCAACCCCTATCCCTGTACTATTTTTTTTTTCTTATAGTAATACAGTTAAATAATAATAATTAAACAGCAATCTTAACGTGAAGTCATCATCTTCCAACACGATCAAAAGCATACGGCTAAGTCAACTCTAGAATTCTGGGTGTGGGGGAACAAGATCAAAGTTCCGGAATGGCCTTCGCAATCCAATAGAAATGCTTTGGACTGACCTGATAAAAAAAAAATCTGCATACAAGCATTGAGTAGCCACATCTGTCTGAGCTGAAGGAAATATGCAAGACATAGCAGTTTGAATTATGCTATAATAAGTGTAGGGTGCAAATACTTTTTTTATCTGCGACCGTATATGTTTATATAGACCAAAGGTGAAAGCAGAAGCGAATTCGCAGTTTCCTCTTTGGGTTCCTATCTCTTACTGGTATCAGAGTGTCTTCAACCCAACTTCTCGTTTCCTCTTTCATTTCCCTAGAAACTTCTCCTGCTTGCCCCCCGAAGTCTTTTTAAAACAAGACGTCTGGGCCGAACTACCTGCATGCGTTGGACTCATGAGGGGTGCTCCCCACCGCATCGCCCGTGCGGAGCAGATCACGCTGCATCTGCTGCCTCAGCTACCAGACTAACACAGCAGAGACTGGCAATCTTCCAACCGGATCCGAAAACACGCGGGCCAGAAAGTTAACTGTCGTTGATTGGGCATTCGGTTGTAAAGGTGAGGGGAGGATGGCTTTTCATACCATCTAGGGAGATGCTTTTTATAATACCAAGGCAGACGGTTCTCCTTAAAGAGTCAGTAGCAGGGCTCTGCAAAATTATATATATAGCTTTAAATGACCTATCTGTCCTTTTTCTTTTCGTCGTTGACATCCTGACAACTTTTTACGGTTCGCAGCTTTAAAAAAAAAAGTCTGTTTCAAAGCTCTTTTCACAATGTCTGCTCTAGTGCACGGGGGGTTAAACAGTTGTAACATAACTCTCTGTTTTTCACCTGCTCTAATTATATGCGATTTTTGATATTTCCTTTTGAAAAGAGCCTAGATTTTTGAAAACAAAAATCCGCTTTGGGAGTCTGGCTTCTGGCGAACAGGTCATTCTGCTGTCGCTGTGCTGTCAAGGGGAGCCTTTGTGACGTGTGCGTACCCACGCGCCGCCGTTTTGTGTTCAGCGAGATTGGGGATCTCAATGTCGGTGAGCAGCAGACAGGCTCACCCTGGTCCCGTAGCCTGTGCTGAGAGCTGCTGTTTACCTGCCCTCTCGTCTGCTTCTCAAAGCCTCTGTGATTTCCTATAAGTGGTGTTTGCACTTTTGCGGTTTTAATGGGGCTAAGGTGATACAATGCTGGGTAGCAGGGCTGCAAAAATCAAGATCGGGGAGCAGGGGTGGGGGGGGGAGAGACGCTACCAAATTTAGAGATGAGAGACGAGACAGAACAACAGCACATTATAGAGACCAGCATTACACTGGCTGGTGACTTTGAGCAGCACGCAGACTCACTGGCCTGGTAGCCTGTGCTGCGTGCTGCCGTTAGCCAGGATGGGATAACAGATGAGAGACGAAGGACAAACCAGGCGCACAGCTGGGTTGTGTAATATACAGACTGGAAGCAGTTTCCATGAAGTGTCTCTAGTGACTGCGTGTTTAAACAGGAGTTAATCAGTAAATACAAGTGTGGTGACACTTCATTACAATGTTATTATGCATAAAGATTTACACACTAAGTGCATTGTAGCTATGCATAATAACATTGTGTGTAAGTAAATACACAGTAATTACACCCAGTGTATGTGACCTACAGTACATCCCAATTTGATGGCATTTACGTTTTGAACAGACATGGCAAGATGATCTACAAATAAATTAAAATAAATAAATAAATAAATGAATGAAACTCCCGCACCTCTAAAAGGGTCTTTAAAATAGAATGCAATATGTATAATATTCTATACTCTTTATTTAATAGTATACAGATTGTCTGTGTTTTTAAAATGTATTTTAGTTTTTCTCATAATAGTCAATAAGACAGGAAATCTCTGTTTTTTAATGTTACTGGAATCATTTTTTTATTCTGGTTCAACTTCCCCATTAGAATTAACAGCTGTATTTTATATATATATATATATATATATATATATATATATATATATATATATATATATATATATATATATATATATATATAATGTCTATTTCAACAGTAAGATGCTACCAGGAAAGAGGGGAGTTATATTTGTTTTCAGTTAGTTTGTAACTGTGAAAAATAGCAACACTTTACATTGTGTCTCTAATTCCTGTGTATTTACATGGTAGTTACTTAGTAAATACATGAGTTCTTACACAGCATTACAATGTTATTATGCATAGTTACAATGTACTTAATGTAACAATATATGTAAGTACACAATTGTATCAGAAAAGAGTCAGGGTTAGGATTAGGTTCTATCATGCAAAGATATCTGACACACTGAGAGAGATACTGAATCTGCAGTAAGATCTGACACACTGAGAGAGATACTGAATATTCAATGAGATGTAACACACTGACACACATACAAATACTGAATCTGCAGTAAGATCTGACACACTGACACACTGAGAGAGATACTGATCTGTAATGAGATCTAACACACTGACACACATACAGATACTGAATCTGCAGTAAGATCTGACACACTGAGAGAGATACTGAATATTCATTAAGATGTAACACACTGACACACATACAAATACTGATCTGTAATGAGATCTAACACACTGACACACAGAGATACATTGCTTTGTTATAAGATTTATCACACTGACACACACAGGGGTTCATGAAGCCAGTTGCTAACAGTTTATGAACTAGAAGCATGCCCATTAAAATAAAGCATGACCGAAACATCACTGGCAGTGGACTATAATAAACACAGTGTATATTGTACTGGGAGTTTAGAAGAACATCCTCATTTCTTAGAATGTGTGTGTGTGTGTGCGTGTGTGTGTGTGTGTGTGTGTGTCTGTGTGTGTGTGGGTGTGTTTGTGTGTGTGTGTGTGTGTGTGTGTGTGTGTGTGTGTGTGTGTGTGGGTGGGTGTGTGTGATATTAAAAGGAAGCCTAGGTAAGGTGTGGTGCACAACACATCAATTTCGTTAGATATTTTTCTA
Source organism: Acipenser ruthenus (assembly GCF_902713425.1). NCBI lineage: Eukaryota > Metazoa > Chordata > Actinopteri > Acipenseriformes > Acipenseridae > Acipenser > Acipenser ruthenus. The sequence continues at coordinate 21,018 of NC_081226.1, read as the reverse complement.
TCTTATCGACCCCTAAGGTTTTAGTCGTTGCCCTACAGTTGTGTAGTTTGGTGTCCATGACACTTATCTCTAGACTGTTTAAGAAACTCTCTGCTCTAGTACCAGCATTCAGGAAATGAAGGGCTGAATATTATCAATAGTCCCAAGGCTTTCAAACCCATTCTTTCACCTCTTATTAGCTTTATTAACATGATCACTGGCCCCTCCCTTTAAAGGAGCGCTGACCATCTTTAAAACCCATTCTCTCACCTCTTATTAGCTTTATTAACATGATCACTGGACCTCCCTTTAAAGGAGCGCTGACCATCTTTAAAACCCATTCTCTCACCTCTTATTAGCTTTATTAACATGATCACTTGCCCCTCCCTTTAAAGGAGCGCTGACCATCTTTAAACCCCATTCTCTCACCTCTTACTAGCTCTATTAACATGATCATTGTGGTTGTGTCAGGATGTGGGTCCTAATACCTGCCGCACAGGGAGAGTGAATCTACAGTGTTTATGTAACAAGTGTACTGTATGGAAGAGTTTAAACTCGATATCTGACAGCTGCATTACTTTCGAAGCTCTGCTTTGCAAAGCAGCCTAATTTGGAACAGTGTGTTTTGCCCAGGCATTGTATTTGAATGAATGCAAGATTTCAAAACGAGATCTAATGAAATATTCCCTCAGCTCCTTGAATATGAAAATGTGTCTTCAATGCTAAATCTCTCGATGTATGAATCAAATAGCAGTTTGGCAGTCTTTTTCAGGGCTTCGATCACAGCGATTTAGATAAACAGAAAAAGCATGCATTTTGAAAGTTGACTCTTTTTAATGAAAGTTAATTAGCGGGTGTGAGTTATTGCACAATGCTCAAGCAATGTCAATCCTGTAAGAGAGATCCCTTTATTTCTAAAAACAAAACTAGAATTGTTCGGTACATTTCTAAGTGGAGCAGTCCACTGCTGAGGATCAGAGGCTGGAATAAAACCGAAAGTAGTGCTTATGGTAAAAAAAAATATTATTGCACAACACTGGCGGTCACTTCTTAAAAAAAAAAAAAAAATCACCTTTGAAAAAATAACATGCTTTGCTAACCCTGGTAAATAAAGATCGAAACAGAAACTACAGCAGAGATGGAGAACGCATTTCAGTTCATAGATACGTGTAACACAGGCTAGATCACCCACTGTGTCATTATAGAAGCAAAAGCCAGCAGCTCCATCCAGTGGTTCAAGTTTTGTTTTGCTGGCAATACCCTAGCTGTGCCCTAGATGGCGCTCCTGATCACTAATATAAAGACTGACTGATCCAGCCTGCATTTCATTAGTCTATGTCCGATAACTAGAACTGAAGAGCAGCTCATGAACTCCCAGTCAAAGCACCTTAACACTGGATTTAAAACAAAACTACATTTTAAAGTAGCAGGGTGGAGTAGTGGTTAGGGCTCTGGACTTTTGACCGGAGGGTCGTGGGTTCAATCCCTGGTCGGGGACACTGCTGCTGTACCCTTGAGCAAGGTACTTTACCTAGATTGCTCCAGTAAAAACCCAACTGTATAAATGGGTAATTGTATGTGAAAATAATGTGATATCTTGTAACAATTGTAAGTCGCCCCGGATAAGGGCGTCTGCTAAGAAATAAATAATTATAATAAAGTACTTGCAATTATATTGCATCTTTTCTGCATTGCATGCAATTGGATCCTATTGGGGAAATTGCAGCGGGTCAATTTTTGGGATACACTGACACCTTGTGGTGTAACGATGGAACTGCAGTATTAATGACAGAAAGGGTTACAGTGATAGATTGTGTATTATATTTTTTTTGTATTTATCGTTATGGGGTTGGACGTTAGTATGGGAAGCTCTTGTCTCTGGGTAGTTTTTTGTAGATATTTTTCTTGCTTTTATTTTATATATAATAAAAATAAATTATATATATATATATACACACTGTTTTTGTATACTTTGAGGGATTTTCAAGTAAAAAAATATAATCTATGATTATATTTAAAATATATTTCCATTTTTTAATAGTAATGCAAATTAAATAGTGCGTCTTATTAACAAAAAATGAAGATATTTCAATAGTTATCATAAACTGTAGCAAATACCTTCCCATGGTCATACTTTAAGTTTTTTTGCGGAGTGTAAAACATGTGACATTGGCATTGACATCATCAGAACATTGGCAATGACATCATCAAAGAAAACGACGTACATTTAGCTTAACACCAGCACCATCTAGTGGCAGAACACCAAAAGTGCATCAAATATTCAAGGCATCGTAATTACATTGCAACTGTTCAAGCACAGTGCAAATACACTGCAATTACATAAGACTCTGGGAAAGGCAATCAGTTTGAAATGTTGTTGCGTTGCAGCTACACAACAACGTGTGTAATTATAGTTTAAGCTTTCTACGGCTGTATAATAATAACAATCATGAATCATAATAATAAACTGTTTGAATAGATTTACCCCAACTAACTAGACACACAAGATACTGTGATATGCTCAGCAGTCTCTTGCAGTGGCTGTTTACAAATCTTTGCTTTATTTTTCAATATATTATTATTATTTGTTTCTTAGCAGACGTCCTTATCCAGGGCGACTTACAATTGTTACAAGATATCACATTACGCTTACATACAATTACCTGTTCATACCGTTGGGTTTTTACTGGAGCAATCTAGGTAAAGTACCTGGGATTGAACCCACGACCCTCCAGTCAAGAGTCCAGAGCCCTAACCACTACTCCATAATATATCTCAAGGGTGTGTTTTTTTTTCTCACTTTTATAGAAATGCAGAAGCCAACGAATGCAGATTCGGAGCAGCTGCTGGATTGGTCAGTCGTGGTATCGGATGGGGAAGTGACAGACTCAGATGAGGTGCCCTTGATATTCAGTAGAAGAGAGGGCCTCTCTGAAACAGTCCTGCATGCCGATCTGAGAGGAGAGAGATGGGTTCGTTCGCCTCTTTCTGGGTTGTTCTGCTGCTGGTTTCAGGTGAGGCACACAAGTTTGTTTTTATATGAAACAGGTTCCATTTAGAGAGTGATATATTAGTTAGATCTTCTGGACTTGTTAATTGAAATCAGAGAGACAAGGAGTCTTGTACAAAACTCTTGTGCAAATTTAAAGCAGTTCAAACACTTTGTGTGTGTGTGTGTGTGTGTGTGTGTGTGTGTGTGTGTACAGTATATATATATATATATAGCAGTGCACACATGTATTAGAACACTCCAAGATTTGTCTTTTATATCCTTTATATCCTGTCCTGCGCTGTCCAGTGCATACCAGCGAAACAAGAGGGATGTTGATCCACAGCAGCTGTCTCTTACTCCTTTTAAGACATTGTGGACGATCTAGCCTGTGTTACATGTCTCTATGATAACTAGATATGAAGAGCAGCTCCTGAACTCACAGTCAAAGCACCGTGGCACAGACTTATCAAAACATACAAAAGTGGAGAAATAACTAAAAAAATAAATAAATAAATGCCACTACTAATATTACTGCGAGGACATAGATTACTGAGCTCATGAGTCAGTGTCGACAAAACTAAGATGCTATAATAATAATAATAATAATAATAATAATAATAATAATAATAATAATAATAATAATAATAATACATCATCATCATCATCATCATCAAATTACAAAACTCTACCTTCTGCACTCTTGAGTGTTAAACGGTTATGGATGAGGACAAAACAAACAGGAAAGTTCACATTTAATTGTATAATTTTTTTTGGTTGATATTTTTTGGGGTTTCTATAGCAGCCAGTGCGATCTTTGTGTTTAGAGTAATGTGTTTTAATGTGTTTTCTCTCTATCAAAACTCTGTCCTCTCTAGTAATTCTCCTCTCAATTCATGAATTTCATTTGAAGTGAAAGGCACTCGGATTTTATTCTGTTTCTTCTTTTTCATTTTTGAACTTGTTTTTTTTATTTACTAAGAACCGCCCCCCCCCCTCACCCCCCGTGCAGTTTCCTGTGTGTGATGTGGAGGTGGGGTGGTGTGGTGCGGTCTGCCTTGCCTGTGGGCTGCAGTGTGTTCTTGAGAAGATTCACTTCGTTTTTATTGTTTATTTAAAATATCATAAACTTTCTTAGGATGAGGTTTCCCAGTAAACACAGTTAGTATTGTAAGGTTAAAGCTAGGTTTGGGGCAATGCGATAATGAACCACTTGTACTGGTGTGTTAACATCAGTGCTATAAATACAAGCAGGTCTGACACTGTGTACAGCGCTGGTAGTAGAAGCGATCACACAGTTACTGGTCTGTTAAACATGATTTCCCCAGGATGTGGTGACAGAGTGGTCAAGTGATAAGCAGAGAGAATCTAAAACAAGATGAATAGACAGCTCTTGTATTTCATCTGCACATCAAGCTGCTCTGTTAAAGGTATTGTTATTCAAGTAGGGACTGCTTTATAATCTCTGTTGTTTGGTGCAGGGACTGTTTTTCTTTTGATGGGTTTTGTGACGTAATGTTTAATAGAGCAGCTGAATGTGAAAGTGTTTCAGATCATCATAGCGAGCTTCGTGTATCTAATATCATATCTAACATTGCTAGGGCAGCAGTGTGGAGTAGTGGTTAGCACTCTGGACTCTTGACCGGAGGGTCGTGGGTTCAATCCCAGGTGGGGGACACTGCTGCTGTACCCTTGAGCAAGGTGCTTTACCTAGATTGCTCCAGTAAAAACCCAACTGTATAAATGGGGAATTGAATGTAAAATAATGTGATATCTGTATAATGTGAAATAATGTATAATGTGATATCTTGCAACAGTTGTAAGTTGCCCTGGATAAGGGCGTCTGCTAAGAATTAAATAATAATAATAATAATAATAATAATCGTGGGTCCCGTTCACAAGACTGTGAGATGGGATTGTCAGTGAAGTCTTACCGGTTTTAAATAAAGAATGAAATGAGATTTTTTTTTTAACTCTGTTTGTTTCCAGGTGAGTCTGTGAGCAGTGATGATGAAGAGAAGTTCACTGTAACAGACGGGACCATCAAACTGTGTCCCAATAAAGAAATCAGCAGCCTGTCCCACTGGCTGTCACAGAGGAGTGATGTCAGAGTGTCTCTGTGGCTGCTGAATTATACAGAGCTGGAGAGGAATGTCTGGTGTAAAGAGGATGATGATGCTGAGTGCAGAGGTGTGCCCCGCTCAATCACACTGGAAGGTGTTTCTACACCAAAGAAAGGAAAATACAAGTGTGTGGTGCGGAAGAACAAGAAAGAAAAAGACAAGCGAGGGTTCACTCTGATTGCTCTGAGAGGTACGGTACAGCGCTGATAAGGAACAGCTTACCCATCCATTCCAACACTGAGCCATTCATTCAGTGGTGCAGACTAGAAGAAACTGAGTTTATCTCTTATAAGACTGATGAAGGCCTTGGACAAACCACTGTCTGTGTGAATTGCATCAGCTCTATTGTCGCAGCTATTTTAAACAGGCTTCGTGTCGTACTTGAGAACATAAAAAAAAACACTTCTAGTTTCTTCTAGTCGTATCTGAGTATCTCTAATTGATTTCTAGTCTGGTTTGATCTGAGTTACCTCACATTATACAGTAAGAATTTCATGTCTGCCCTTGATAAGTGACCCAGGGCACCGTGTGAATAATCAATCTAAAAAGCAATGGGGATTCTAGTGGTGAATCTAAACACTGCCTGTTTAAATATTAAACTGTCCTTTTAAAAACAAAATTAAACTAAAAGAATTATGGTTTTCACAAAGTCTCTGTTATTTTAATGCTTTGAAGAATATTTGATGGATTAGCTGAATGAAGCTGTTTCCTTTGGGTCCAGGTTACCCTGCTGCATACAGCTTTTATTTTGTTCATAGTTAACAGAAACTCATTGCATTGTTGTTACCAATGTTGCCAGTAACAATTTGAAGTATGTTTTGGTTTCTATGATGAATTTTATGGATTGATTGATCTCTATGATTGCTGTATTGATGAGGTGCTAGCGGCTCCTGGTCTAACTCCTGTCTCTGCTCTGCAGGTGCAGCCTCTCACAGGAACCCCGCTCCTGAAGGCAGCCCCCTGAATCTCACCTGTGAGAGCTGGGGTCTCCCTGAGGTTCAGAAGTGGGAATGGACACGTAACAGTACAATCATATCAGGCACAAGTAAATACATGAACAACGCAAGCCTAAACACATTAACTATCAAAAGTCTGGAGAAGAGTGATGGAGGAACATACAGATGTAAACCAGTGTTTCAGCAGATTGAATTAAAGCACCCTGTATTTCTTAAACATGCCGTGACGATTTCAGGTTCAGGTATTACACTCCTTTCTCTGCACCTTGCTTTCTGTTTCCTTTGGGCTTTGACTAGCCAGCTATCTCTCTAATGATGTAATCACCCATAAACAACACCACAGCATCATCCAAGAACACTGTAGCGCATGATTCAATGACTGGTTAATTCACGGTAAGCTCATGTCAACAGTGGATTGCACTAGAAAGCAGTACGGTTTACTGTAGAAGGGCCTGTTATAAGATATAAGATATCTAGTATATTATAGGAAACTCTGGTGTTTCTTGTACAGTAATTGGTTTTATAGAAGCAGACCTCTATTCATGCACAGTGTGGATCTTTATAATTGTGACCCTGCTGGTGTGACACCATGTCCTGAACCACACTGGTATTGTAATGCAGTTTTTACTGAATCTCTGCTGCTTCACAGAGTCTGTCCGGCTTCTGTGGAGCTCCTTGCACCTTCATATCCAAACTCAGCCATGATGACAGACAGAGGGACATCTGTGTAGACAGGCAGGCTGACAGACACGTAGTCAAATATATTGTAAATCTGGTTCTTTGTTCCTGTCCCCAGCTTCCACCGGACCAACTGTGTCTACACCTACTGCAGGTGAGTTCAGTGGCTTCTCATGCTGACTCTGTGCAATTTATACATACGTACATACACACACACACGCACGCACGCACGCACGCACACATACATGCATTAATGATTCACATTTTCCATTGGAGCCTGGGGTTAATTATATCTGTTCTGTTTTAGGTTCATCCACCAGCATAACAAAGAATACAACAGCAGGTAATCCTCTCCCAGAAATGAAATATTGCTGATCACAGTCGCTGTTAAGCTACTGTTCAGCGGCTCTGCTCTGAATAACTTCCCCGCGCCGGCTGAGATAATCAAAAAAACTAAAACGAAACGTAAATATCAATTAGAAAGAAAGAATTAACATTTACAAATCGAAGATAACATCATCTGTAATTACATTACTGCATGGGCAACGCACGTTGAGATGGAAGCGTGTTTTCAAGATCTGTTTTAAATAAGAACTTTTATAACAATAACATTTGTTTGTATTACTTTATTTATAAGGAGGACGTAACAAAACAGAATCTTCTACAACGTGCTGTTATTCAGGTAAGCATTTGAATATTTAAGCACATTTCTTGTATAATTATTTTGAATGGGCAACACTATTTGGTCCTGCTTTAATAAACATTATGGCCAACAAACAGCCCTACTTATAAAACAAACACGAGTGTATTTCAGAAATACAAGCAATGGGTACAGAGGTGCAGCTGCCTCAAATAAAGTTCGTTTTTATGTTAACGATCTCTCTGCTGTGCTAAACCGCATTGAATCCGCTTACACAACAACGATGACGAATACAAATAAACGTGTGTGTGGGGCGGGGCCCAGAGGGATAATTCCTTAAAGCGACAGTAACCTAATGTACATACAAAACTTCGACGGCGGTGCGAGGCGAGCGAGCGTGCACACGTTTATTTGGTAAAAACTCTGGTTCTTTGCTCCTGCCCACAGATCCCAGCGGATCCCCTGTGCCTCCATCTACTCCAGGTGAGTTCAGTAGCTTCTCACACTGACTCCATGCATACAGAAGGGTGGAGGATGATATGACAATGCAGCAGCGTGCCGTGCAGTTTGTGTCTGTTTGATTCGGTCTCCTGTATAGTGTGCTTATCTCACTCTATGTCTTTGTTTCCAGATCCATATAGTGACGCCGTGGTCAAAATCGTGGTCCCTGTTGTTTTGATCATTCTAGTCCTGCTGGGGATTGGAGCTTTCTGTCTGATCAAGAGGAAACGAAGCCAGGCACAGGGTAAGACAGCCAACTACAGTTAATGCAATAATACTGCCTTACTGCTGCTACAATACTTCTAAGCTACTTACACAGTAAGTATATCAGTGCCTTCCACTGCCTCCTCAAGAACCACCTGCTTAGACTGCAACTAGTTGTCTGGTTCTTGGTTTGTAAAATTTAGCAGGAGTTTAAAAACTAGGAGTTAATGAAAGAGTAAACGCTGTGAAGATATGTTCCATTAAATCAACAGTTTTAGAGAGAGTTGGAAGTTACTTCACATTATCCTGTGATTGCAGCACGACACGGTACAGTTTTGATAAAGAAATGTCACAAAGGCTCCCATTGACAGCACAGCGACATCCAGGATGTGACTCATCATCTGTGGCTGTTTGTGGGCTCCTGCATTACTGGCATGTCTTTAAAAAAAAAAAAAAAAAAAATCTAAAACTATATGATGTTAACGTTACAAAATTACAAACTCCTTCAGAGAGCTGCTGACTAGAACTTTGATTATCTATCCTCGACGCGTGCTTCTAGTTTTGTAAAACTAACGGCCGTTTTTGTGTTTTTGGCCGTGCAGTGGGGTGTGCATGCTGGCAGTCACAGATGATTGTAATGACTGGCCTGGAGATTGCTTTTAATAATTCTTCTTGTCTTTACCCGCAGATGTGAACTCGATCATAGCAAATCCAATGGTAAGTCTTCTTAGACATGTTCACACACAGAGTCAGAGTAAAAAGTGAACGTGGTTCTTGACCTAGCTGCATGAAGTGCAATAGATTCAACTGTAAAGTAGCGTGAAATTCAGCTGGCTTTCAGTTGAGGAGCTGCTCTTCTGTTTTAACTAATGATTCATTTTTGGTTTCCTCTAAAACATCATGCAAGATTTTTTTAAATGATAATATTGATCATGATAAATATGCACAGCGAGTTGCTTTAGCTGCAGCTATGGTTACAAGTTTTGCATCACCTAGAATTTTAGGATTGAGACATCATTACAAAAAATGATATGAACATAATTTAGATATTTTATTTAACATCATGTGATCAAAGAAACTACAAAAAAAATGATATTGTAGATAAAGTCTACCGGAAGCCATGACAGCAGTACAATTGATCATGTTCGATTTCGAAATGTCACATTTTTTCAGTTTCTCTCGGTGTTTTGTTAAGTATATGGGAAAACTACAAAGCAAACACCATGCAGTTCAATGTGTTAATGTGTCATTATTCCAGCAGGTTTCATTTCACTTGATGGAGTAAAATGAGTTCATTCTATAGGGGGATGCTGCTAGTCTTCTGTCCAGGGTTTGTGCATCTGCTTTAATTCTTGTGACGTTGTTGTTTCTTGTCAGGATGGCGAAGGTGATGATCCAGAAGTCAACTACACCACAGTGAACCTCAACAAACTGCCTTCTTCAGACCGGCAGCCTGGCCCGGTCACAGAGCAGACTCTGTATTCTCAGGTCAAAGTCAACTAGCCCTCAGAGGCACAACAGACCTGTGCTTTATTACACTGTGCTGAGCTTTTGCTGTAGGAAACTTTTATAAGGGTCTATGCTTTACCAGACCTCTCTGTGCTTTACAATGCTTCCCTATGGTTTACCAGACCTCTCTGTGCTTTACAATGCTTCCCTATGGTTTACCAGACCTCTCTGTGCTTTACAATGCTTCCCTATGGTTTACCAGACCTCTCTGTGCTTTACAATGCTTCCCTATGCTTTACCAGACCTCTATGTGCTTTACAATGCTTCCCTATGCTTTACCAGACCTCTCTGTGCTTTACAATGCTTCCCTATGCTTTACCAGACCTCTCTGTGCTTTACAATGCTTCCCTATGCTTTACCAGACCTCTCTGTGCTTTACAATGCTTCCCTATGCTTTACCAGACCTCTCTGTGCTTTACAGTGCTTGCCTATGCTTTACCATGCTTTCACTGTGCTTTGTTACACTTTGCTATGTTTTAACTATGGGAAACTTTTTGATATTTAGAGTCATTTTGACACCAAGCTTGATATGTCTTCATCACTTTGCATCTAACTTCCTGTGGGGTAGACTAGACTTTACATCATACCACGGGAGATTGCAGCTTCCTCATTATTTTATCTCAGAAAAAACACCCTGTTGATATTTCACAGCACAAGATACCAATACTGCTGTGATGCCTTTAAAGAGCACAGTGTTTTTATATCTCCTTCAGTCACTGTGTGTTTAATTGTACAGTGTTAAGTTAATCTATGTGTCTATTTTATAATGCATGCATGTTTTGTTGTGTATTCAAAGTTTTGCAAAATTGTGACCGAAAGGTACATATATATGGGAGTTGCTGTGAATCAAGGGCAGTGCATTGGGTCTAGTAACAGAAATGCAGTCCCTCATCCTTAATGATAAGATCTGGTATATTTTTGCTTACAAATTAACGCCTGACCAGAGTAACTATAAAGAAATACAGCAGTAAGCAATGCATTCACTGAATCAATGTGGTGTTTCTTACAGACAGCTGTTTGAGAGCTCTATTGAGAACACAGCGGCTGTCTAAGACTCTTCAGATTGATCAGGGATATTGCACATATCCCATCACTAACAACAACAACAACAATAATAATAATAATAATAATAATAATAATAATAATAATAATAATAATAATAATAATAATAATAATAATAATAATAATAATAATAATAATACATTAAATATAGAAAAATGCCAGTGTCATGGTTCGCATATCCGGTTACATGAAGAAATTAATTTCTCAGAGAAAAGTGCTGTGTGTCGCAAGACTTCTCTGAGCCTGTGGCTCATCGCTGACACCACAGCGGGAAGACTTCCTGTCAATAACTGTCATCTTTTCTGGTTTGATTTTACTTGCCTGCAAAGGAGAAAAAAAAGCTTGTTCCCTTTATAAAAGCCAGCTGTAGTAAAAAC
>NC_081226.1:0-2500 GCF_902713425.1 Acipenser ruthenus | reverse complement strand
CCCAGCTGACCCCCTACCCTCCGACCCCCAGCCCCTCCTAAAAGCTACTTGTTTTTGCTTTAGCTATAGAGACCATAACAGCCTGGTGAAAGCCGTGTAATTCCGCCATCTGTCCTTCCAGTACAGAACAGGCAGCATTGATACCTTCCTACCCCCCCACCTCTCCCCCTCCCTAAACTCAAAAGCCTTTGACATCAGCTGCCCGATCACTTAACGCAAACTCTTAATCCACTTGCTCTCCCCTCCTCCCCGTTCACGCCTCCTTCAACTGTAACGCAGAGACCAAACAAAACACATTACCAATCATGCCGAGCACCGCTGTGCAATGAGACGCTGCAGAAGAACGAGTCTCTACCCGCTAGCGCCACCTAGCCCCGCAGACTGGAACCCAGGTCCCCAGAAGGCGATGCCATGTAAGTTGCGCCCCCGCCTCCCAGAAGTTGTTATCTGTAATCATGTTTACAATTCCCTGTATACGACGCTCTCTTGCCCTGGCAGACAGTAAGCGGCTCTGCTCTGTATCCAAGTGGCTGGAGTTCAATCCATTACAGCCCCCGAGTGGCAATTAATCTCCTGCGGGCTGAGTGGAGAGACAGCGTTAAACTGTGGTTGCCAAGCTGGGCTCCACTATAGCCGCGGGACGGGTTCGGTTCACTAGCTCTGACGTCATTTGTCCACTTCGAGGGAGAGGGAAGAAATAACTTTTACCGAACTTATTTATTTATTTCTTAGCAGACACCCTTATCCAGGGCGACTTACAATTGTTGTAAGATATCACATTATTTTCACATACAATTACATTATTGTAATAATGCTGGCTTGTGAGGCTGGATTTAAAAACTAATAAACATGGAGGGAGTGACTAGCGTTGAATGTGATACAGAAAGGGGCTTCACTGTGTTAAATTGAAGTTTGTTTTTTTTTTGCTTCTGTGTTTGATTGCTATACCTACAGTGATTCACCTCAATCACAGTTATAGCAGCGAAGTGTCTGGACCCCGGATAAACAGTCTGGGTTTGGGGAGATAGCGCCGGATTACATAGTCAGATTCACGTTGATTTTTAATTCGCTCAGATTTACAAAGCCAGCCGGATTCCAGAACAGAAAAGGTTCCGGATTGCAGAGCGGATCGGACCATTCATTCCAATAGGGATTCTGCAGGGACACGCGAATCGTGCGGAATTCCACACAATGCGGTTTGTAGAGGGGCTGGATTGGACAGGTTTTACTGCAGAACGTCAGAACCGAATGCGAGGATCGCTTTAGGCCAGGGGTCTCCAACCCTGGTCCTGAGGGGCAGTGTCCCTCCCGGTTTTTATTCCAATTGTACACTAAATTAATTAATTGGAACAATTAAAAGTGATTTGGGGTACAGTTGGAACCTTTTTGTGTACATGCAACGAAAAAAAAAAGTTAATCTTTTTCATTTTTATGCAATGCAACTATACCCCTTTCAACCCTCTCTCCTCTCTCTCCTCTCTCTCCTCTCTCTCTCTCTCTCTCTCTCTCTCTCCTCTCTCTCCTCTCTCTCTCTCTCTCTCTCTCCTATATATATATATATATATATATATATATATAATCTGTCACGCCACGCTGAAGCCAGCCGCGTTAACGGCCGGATTCAATAGACACGTGTGACGGCACTTATTTAACAGGCACTAAAAGAACTGTCACACGATTTAAATAACCAAACAGTCTCGAGCAATCAATTAGGCGAGCGGTAATGGGGTTTATTTATCTAGGCTTTCCATTTAGAAGCACGGTCTGCTTACAGCGCCCATCCGTTTCAGAACCCCTCATTATCACTAGCGATATCATGACTGTCCGCCCCCCCTCACTCCCCCGTCCCCCCACCTTTAAAGAAGCGCCCCCCCCCCCCCCCATACACCTCAGTTCCCCTGCTGTAGGTCACAGGGTGTGCTAAAGGTACAAGGAATTAGCCATTCTCAAAATGGGTTTGAAAAACGTGGTTGACACTCCTGTACGGACCGGTGTGATATCGCGAGTGTTAATACGAAGCGGGAGTTTGATTATTTTGCATAACCACGTGGTAATAATTACACACGTCATCAACCAGAAAGGGGGAATGTCTTTTTTTTTTCTTAAAGCGATTAAAATGACATTAACAGAAGCTACTTAAACTAAGTGTAAGACACAAACCCACACAATAATGCACTGTGCCAATAAATAATTGCAAGGATGAGTACAAGTTAGCTAAAAGATATACAAGCCCAACCACAGGCAAATCAGACACATCTAAACAGTAAACAAACGGCAGTCCTGATGATCGATCAAAACGACAGATGAACAGTGAATGATGGATACCAGCCAGACACACAGACACGCATCCACACACACACACACACACACACACACACAATACGCCGGGCTGCAGACTAAGGACGCATGGTACCCCATAATGGAGATTGATAGCCGCGAGTTAATTTCAGCATTTTATTTTCTCTCTCCTCTCTCTCTTCGAACTTATCTTCGGCTGTCA